>NW_027017249.1:0-188946 GCF_036013445.1 Caloenas nicobarica | reverse complement strand
CTGGGCCCTGTCGGGCTCTGTCGGGCTCTGTCGGGCCCTGTCGGGCTCTGTCGGGCCCTGTCGGGCTCTACTGGGCTCTACTGGGCCCTGTCGGGCCCTGTCGGGCTCTGTCGGGCTCTGTCGGGCCCTGTCGGGCTCTGTCGGGCTCTGTTGGGCTGTGTCGGGCTCTGTCGGGCTCTACTGGGCTCTACTGGGCTCTGTCGGGCCCTGTCGGGCTCTGTCGGGCTCTACTGGGCCCTGTCGGGCCCTGTCGGGCTCTGTCGGGCTCTGTCAGGCTCTACTGGGCTCTGTCGGGCTCTGTCGGGCTCTGTCGGGTTCTGTCCGGCTCTGTCGGGCTCTGTCGGGCTCTGTCGGGCCCTGTCGGGCTCTGTCGGGCTCTGTCGTGCCCTGTCGGGCCCTGTCGGGCTCTGTCGGGCCGTGTCGGGCCCTGTCGGGCTCTGTCGGGCTCTGTCGGGCCCTGTCGGGCTCTGTCGGGCTCTGTCGGGCTCTGTCGGGCTCTACTGGGCCCTGTCGGGCCCTGTCGGGCCCTGTCGGGCTCTGTTGGGCTCTGTCGGGCTCTGTCGGGCTCTACTGGGCTCTGTCGGGCCCTGTCGGGCCCTGTCGAGCTCTGTCGGGCTCTGTCGGGCCCTGTCGGGCCCTGTCGGGCTCTGTCGGGCTCTGTCGGGCTCTACTGGGCTCTGTCGGGCTCTGTCGGGCTCTGTCGGGCTCTGTCGGGCTCTACTGGGCCCTGTCGGGCTCTGTCGGGCTCTGTCGGGCCCTGTCGGGCCCTGTCGGGCTCTGTCGGGCTCTGTCGGGCTCTGTCGGGCTCTACTGGGCTCTCTCGGGCTCTGTCGGGCTCTGTCGGGCTCTGTCGGGCTCTGTCGGGCTCTACTGGGCCCTGTCGGGCTCTGTCGGGCTCTGTCGGGCCCTGTCGGGCTCTGTCGGGCTCTGTCGGGCCCTGTCGGGATCTGTCGGGCTCTACTGGGCCCTGTCGGGCCCTGTCGGGCCCTGTCGGGCTCTGTCGGGCTCTGTCGGGCTCTGTCGGGCTCTACTGGGCTCTACTGGACTCTGTCGGCCTCTACTGGGCCCTGTCGGGCCCTGTCGGGCTCTGTCGGGCTCTGTCGGGCTCTGTCGGGCTCTGTCGGGTCCTGTCGGGCTCTGTCGGGCTCTGTCGTGCCCTGTCGTGCCCTGTCGGGCTCTGTCGGGCCCTGTCGGGCTCTACTGGGCCCTGTCGTTCTCTGTCGGGCTCTGTCGGGCCCTGTCGGGCCCTGTCGGGCCCTGTCGGGCTCTGTCGGGCTCTGTCGGGCCCTGTCGGGCTCTGTCGGGCTCTGTCGGGCTCTATCGGGCTCTTCTGGGCCCTGTCGGGCCCTGTCGGACCCTGTCGGGCTCTGTCGGGCCCTGTCGGGCTCTGTCGTGCCCTGTCGGGCCCTGTCGGGCTCTGTCGGGCTCTGTCGGGCTCTGTCGGGCTCTACTGGGCCCTGTCGGGCTCTGTCAGGCTCTGTCGGGCCCTGTCGGGCTCTGTCGGGCTCTGTCGGGCTCTGTCGGGCCCTGTCGGGCTCTGTCGGGCCCTGTCGGGCCCTGTCGGGCTCTGTAGGGCTCTGTCGGGCTCTGTCGGGCCCTGTCGGGCTCTGTCGGGCCCTGTCGGGCTCTGTCGGGCTCTACTGGGCCCTGTCGGGCCCTGTCGGGCTCTGTCGGGTTCTGTCGGGCCCTGTCGGGCTCTGTCAGGCCCTGTCGGGCTCTGTCGGGCTCTGTTGGGCTGTGTCGGGCTCTGTCGGGCTCTACTGGGCTCTACTGGGCTCTGTCGGGCTCTGTTGGGCTCTGTCGGGCTCTACTGGGCCCTGTCGGGCCCTGTCGGGCTCTGTCGGGCTCTGTCAGGCTCTACTGGGCTCTGTCGGGCTCTGTCGGGCTCTGTCGGGTTCTGTCGGGCTCTGTCGGGCTCTGTCGGGCTCTGTCGTGCCCTCTCGGGCTCTGTCGGGCTCTGTCGTGCCCTGTCGGGCCCTGTCGGGCTCTGTCGGGCCCTGTCGGGCCCTGTCGGGCTCTGTCGGGCTCTGTCGGGCCCTGTCGGGCCCTGTCGGGCTCTGTCGGGCTCTGTCGGGCTCTGTCGGGCTCTACTGGGCCCTGTCGGGCCCTGTCGGGCCCTGTCGGGCTCTGTCGGGCTCTGTCGGGCTCTGTCGGGCTCTACTGGGCTCTGTCGGGCCCTGTCGGGCCCTGTCGAGCTCTGTCGGGCTCTGTCGGGCCCTGTCGGGCCCTGTCGGGCTCTGTCGGGCTCTGTCGGGCTCTACTGGGCTCTGTCGGGCTCTGTCGGGCTCTGTCGGGCTCTACTGGGCCCTGTCGGGCTCTGTCGGGCTCTGTCGGGCCCTGTCGGGCCGTGTCGGGCTCTGTCGGGCTCTGTCGGGCTCTGTCGGGCTCTACTGGGCTCTCTCGGGCTCTGTCGGGCTCTGTCGGGCTCTGTCGGGCTCTGTCGGGCTCTACTGGGCCCTGTCGGGCTCTGTCGGGCTCTACTGGGCCCTGTCGTTCTCTGTCGGGCTCTGTCGGGCCCTGTCGGGCCCTGTCGGGCCCTGTCGGGCTCTGTCGGGCTCTGTCGGGCCCTGTCGGGCTCTGTCGGGCTCTGTCGGGCTCTATCGGGCTCTTCTGGGCCCTGTCGGGCCCTGTCGGACCCTGTCGGGCTCTGTCGGGCCCTGTCGGGCTCTGTCGTGCCCTGTCGGGCCCTGTCGGGCTCTGTCGGGCTCTGTCGGGCTCTGTCGGGCTCTACTGGGCCCTGTCGGGCTCTGTCAGGCTCTGTCGGGCCCTGTCGGGCTCTGTCGGGCTCTGTCGGGCTCTGTCGGGCCCTGTCGGGCTCTGTCGGGCCCTGTCGGGCCCTGTCGGGCTCTGTAGGGCTCTGTCGGGCTCTGTCGGGCTCTACTGGGCTCTGTCGGGCTCTACTGGGCTCTACTGGGCCCTGTCGGGCTCTGTCGGGCTCTGTCGGGCCCTGTCGGGCTCTGTCGGGCTCTACTGGGCCCTGTCGGGCTCTGTCGGGCTCTGTCGGGCTCTGTCGGGCTCTACTGGGCCCTGTCGGGCTCTGTCGGGCTCTGTCGGGCCCTGTCGGGCTCTGTCGGGCCCTGTCGGGCTCTGTCGGGCTCTACTGGGCCCTGTCGGGCCCTGTCGGGCTCTGTCGGGCTCTGTCCGGCCCTGTCGGGCTCTGTCGGGCTCTGTTGGGCTGTGTCGGGCTCTGTCGGGCTCTACTGGGCTCTACTGGGCTCTGTCGGGCTCTGTTGGGCTCTGTCGGGCTCTACTGGGCCCTGTCGGGCCCTGTCGGGCTCTGTCGGGCTCTGTCGGGCTCTACTGGGCTCTGTCGGGCTCTGTCGGGCTCTGTCGGGTTCTGTCGGGCTCTGTCGGGCTCTGTCGGGCTCTGTCGGGCCCTGTCGGGCTCTGTCGGGCTCTGTCGTGCCCTGTCGGGCCCTGTCGGGCTCTGTCGGGCCCTGTCGGGCCCTGTCGGGCTCTGTCGGGCTCTGTCGGGCCCTGTCGGGCTCTGTCGGGCTCTGTCGGGCTCTGTCGGGCTCTACTGGGCCCTGTCGGGCCCTGTCGGGCTCTGTCGGGCTCTGTCAGGCTCTGTCGGGCTCTACTGGGCTCTGTCGGGCCCTGTCGGGCCCTGTCGAGCTCTGTCGGGCTCTGTCGGGCCCTGTCGGGCCCTGTCGGGCTCTGTCGGGCTCTGTCGGGCTCTACTGGGCTCTGTCGGGCTCTGTCGGGCTCTGTCGGGCTCTGTCGGGCTCTACTGGGCCCTGTCGGGCTCTGTCGGGCTCTGTCGGGCCCTGTCGGGCCCTGTCGGGCTCTGTCGGGCTCTGTCGGGCTCTGTCGGGCTCTACTGGGCTCTCTCGGGCTCTGTCGGGCTCTGTCGGGCTGTGTCGGGCTCTGTCGGGCTCTACTGGGCCCTGTCGGGCTCTGTCGGGCTCTGTCGGGCCCTGTCGGGCTCTGTCGGGCTCTGTCGGGCCCTGTCGGGATCTGTCGGGCTCTACTGGGCCCTGTCGGGCCCTGTCGGGCCCTGTCGGGCTCTGTCGGGCTCTGTCGGGCTCTGTCGGGCTCTACTGGGCTCTACTGGGCTCTGTCGGCCTCTACTGGGCCCTGTCGGGCCCTGTCGGGCTCTGTCGGGCTCTGTCGGGCTCTGTCGGGCTCTGTCGGGCCCTGTCGGGCTCTGTCGGGCTCTGTCGTGCCCTGTCGGGCTCTGTCGGGCTCTGTCGGGCCCTGTCGGGCTCTACTGGGCCCTGTCGTTCTCTGTCGGGCTCTGTCGGGCCCTGTCGGGCCCTGTCGGGCCCTGTCGGGCCCTGTCGGGCTCTGTCGGGCCCTGTCGGGCTCTGTCGGGCTCTGTCGGGCTCTGTCGGGCTCTGTCGGGCTCTATCGGGCTCTTCTGGGCCCTGTCGGGCCCTGTCGGACCCTGTCGGGCTCTGTCGGGCCCTGTCGGGCTCTGTCGTGCCCTGTCAGGCCCTGTCGGGCTCTGTCGGGCTCTGTCGGGCTCTGTCGGGCTCTACTGGGCCCTGTCGGGCTCTGTCAGGCTCTGTCGGGCCCTGTCGGGCTCTGTCGGGCTCTGTCGGGCTCTGTCGGGCCCTGTCGGGCTCTGTCGGGCCCTGTCGGGCCCTGTCGGGCTCTGTAGGGCTCTGTCGGGCTCTGTCGGGCTCTACTGGGCTCTGTCGGGCTCTACTGGGCTCTACTGGGCCCTGTCGGGCTCTGTCGGGCTCTGTCGGGCCCTGTCGGGCTCTGTCGGGCTCTACTGGGCCCTGTCGGGCTCTGTCGGGCTCTGTCGGGCTCTGTCGGGCTCTACTGGGCTCTGTCGTTCTCTGTCGGACTCTGTCGGGCTCTACTGGGCCCTGTCGTGCCCTGTCGGGCTCTGTCGGGCTCTGTCGGGCTCTGTCGGGCTCAACTGGTCTCTGTCGGTCTCTGTTGGGTTCTGTCGGGCTCTGTCGGGCTCTGTCGGGCTCTGTCGGGCTCTACTGGGCTCTACTGGGCTCTGTCGGGCTCTGTCGGGCTCTACTGGGCCCTGTCGGGCTCTGTCGGGCTCTGTCGGGCCCTGTCGGGCCCTGTCGGGCTCTGTCGGCCTCTGTCGGGTTCTGTCGGGCTCTGTCGGGCTCTGTCGGGCTCTGTCGGGCTCTTCTGGGCCCTGTCGGGCCCTATCGGGCTCTGTCGGGCTCTGTCGGGCTCTGTCGGGCTCTACTGGGCCCTGTCAGGCCCTGTCGGGCCGTGACGGGCTCTGTCGGGCTCTACTGGACTCTGTCGGGCTCTGTCGGGCTCTTCTGGGCCCTTTCGGGCTCTGTCGGGCTCTGTCGGGCCCTGTCGGGCTCTGTCGGGCTCTACTGGGCCCTGTCGTGCTCTGTCGGGCCCTGTCGGGCCCTGTCGGGCTCTGTTGGGCTCTGTCGGGCTCTACTGGGCTCTGTCGGGCTCTGTTGGGCTCTGTCGGGCTCTGTCGGGCTCTACTGGGCCCTGTCGGGCCCTCTCGGGCCCTGTCAAGCTCTGTCGGGCTCTGTCGGGCTCAACTGGTCTCTGACGAGCTCTGTCGGGTTCTGTCAGGCTCTGTCGGGCTCTGTCGGGCTCTGTCGGGCTCTACTGGGCTCTACTGGGCTCTGTCGGGCTCTGTCGGGCTCTACTGGGCCCTGTCGGGCTCTGTCGGGCTCTGTAGGGCCCTGTCGGGCCCTGTCGGGCTCTGTCGGGCTCTGTCGGGCTCTGTCGGGTTCTGTCAAGCTCTGTCGGGCTCTGTCGGGCTCTTCTGGGCCCTGTCGGGCCCTGTCGGGCTCTGTCGGGCTCTGTCGGGCTCTGTCGGGCTCTGTCGGGCTCTGTCGGGCTCTACTGGGCTCTGTCGGGCTCTGTCGGGTTCTGTCGGGCTCTGTCGGGCTCTGTCGGGCTCTGTCGGGCTCTACTTGGCTCTGTCGGGCTCTGTCGGGCCCTGTCGGGCTCTGTCGGGCCCTGTCGGGCCCTGTCGGGCTCTGTCGGGCTCTGTCGGGCTCTGTCGGGCTCTACTGGGCCCTGTCGGGCCCTGTCGGGCTCTGTCGGGCCCTGTCGGGCCCTGTCGGGCTCTGTCGGGCCCTGACGGGCTCTGTCGGGCTCTACTGGGCTCTGTCGGGCTCTGTCGGGCTCTGTCGGGCCCTGTCGGGCTCTGTCGGGCTCTACTGGGCTTTGTCGGGCACTGTCGGGCTTTGTCGGGCTCTGTCGGGCTCCACTGGGCCCTGTCGGGCCCTGACGGGCTCTGTCGGGCTCTGCTGGGCTCTGTCGGGCTCTGTCGGGTTCTGTCGGGCTCTGTCGGGCTCTGTCGGGCTCTACTGGGCTCTGTCGGGCCCTGTCGGGCCCTGTCGGGCTCTGTAGGGCCCTGTCGGGCTCTGTCGGGCTCTGTCGGGCTCTGTCGGGCTCTACTGGGCCCTGTCGGGCCCTGTCGGGCTCTGTCGGGCCCTGTCGGGCCCTGTCGGGCTCTGTCGGGCTCTGTCGGGCTCTGTCGGGCTCTGTCGGGCTCTACTGGGCTCTACTGGGCTCTGTCGGGCTCTGTCGGGCTCTACTGGGCCCTGTCGGGCCCTGTCGGGCCCTGACGGGCTCTGTCGGACTCTACTGGGCTCTGTCGGGCTCTGTCGGGCCCTGTCGGGCTCTGTCGGGCTCTGTCGGGCTCTACTGGGCTCTGTCGGGCTCTGTCGGGCTCTGTGGGGCCCTGTCGGGCTCTGTCGGGCTCTGTCGGGCCCTGTCGGGCCCTGTCGGGCTCTGTCGGGCTCTGTGGGGCTCTGTCGGGCCCTGTCGGGCCCTGTCGGGCTCTGTCGGGCCCTGTCGGCCCCTGTCGGGCTCTGTCGGGCTCTGTCGGGCCCTGTCGGGCTCTGTCGGGCTCTGTCGGGCTCTGTCGGTCTCTACTGGGCCCTGTCGGGCTCTGTCGGGCTCTGTCGGGCCCTGTCGGGCTCTGTCGAGCTCTGTCGGGCCCTGTCGGGCTCTGTCGGGCTCTACTGGGCCCTGTCGGGCCCTGTCGGGCCCTGTCGGGCTCTGTCGGGCTCTGTCGGGCTCTGTCGGGCTCTACTGGGCTCTACTGGGCTCTGTCGGGCTCTACTGGGCCCTGTCGGGCTCTGTCGGGCTCTATCGGGCTCTGTCGGGCTCTGTCGGGCTCTGTCGGGCCCTGTCGGGCTCTGTCGGGCCCTGTCGGGCTCTATCGGGCCCTGTCGGGCTCTGTCGGGCTCTGTCGGGCCCTGTCGGGCTCTGTCGGGCCCTGTTGGGCCCTGTCGGGCTCTGTCGGGCTCTGTCGGGCTCTATCGGGCTCTACTGGGCCCTGTCGGGCCCTGTCGGGCTCTGTCGGGCCCTGTCGGGTTCTGTCGGGCTCTGTCGGGCTCTGTCGGGCTCTGTCGGGCTCTACTGGGCCCTGTCGGGCTCTGTCGGGCCCTGTCGGGCCCTGTCGGGCTCTGTCGGGCTCTGTCGGGCTCTGTCGGGCTCTACTGGGCTCTGTCGGGCCCTGTCGGGCCCTGTCGGGCTCTGTCGGGCTCTGTCAGGCCCTGTCGGGCCCTGTCGGGCTCTGTCGGGCTCTGTCGGGCTCTACAGGGCTCTGTCGTGCTCTGTCGGGCTCTGTCGGGCTCTGTCGGGCTCTACTGGGCCCTGTCGGGCTCTGTCGGGCTCTGTCGGGCTCTGTCGGGCTCTACTGGGCTCTCTCGGGCTCTGTCGGGCTCTGTCGGGCTCTGTCGGGCTCTGTCGGGCTCTACTGGGCCCTGTCGGGCTCTGTCGGGCTCTGTCGGGCCCTGTCGGGCTCTGTCGGGCTCTGTCGGGCCCTGTCGGGCTCTGTCGGGCCCTGTTGGGCCCTGTCGGGCTCTGTCGGGCTCTGTCGGGCTCTATCGGGCTCTGTCGGGCCCTGTCGGGCTCTGTCGGGCTCTGTCGGGCCCTGTCGGGCTCTGTCGGGCCCTGTTGGGCCCTGTCGGGCTCTGTCGGGCTCTGTCGGGCTCTATCGGGCTCTACTGGGCCCTGTCGTGCTCTGTCGGGCCCTGTCGGGCCCTGTCGGGCTCTGTTGGGCTCTGTCGGGCTCTACTGGGCTCTGTCGGGCTCTGTTGGGCTCTGTCGGGCTCTGTCGGGCTCTACTGGGCCCTGTCGGGCCCTCTCGGGCCCTGTCAAGCTCTGTCGGGCTCTGTCGGGCTCAACTGGTCTCTGACGAGCTCTGTCGGGTTCTGTCAGGCTCTGTCGGGCTCTGTCGGGCTCTGTCGGGCTCTACTGGGCTCTACTGGGCTCTGTCGGGCTCTGTCGGGCTCTACTGGGCCCTGTCGGGCTCTGTCGGGCTCTGTAGGGCCCTGTCGGGCCCTGTCGGGCTCTGTCGGGCTCTGTCGGGCTCTGTCGGGTTCTGTCAAGCTCTGTCGGGCTCTGTCGGGCTCTTCTGGGCCCTGTCGGGCCCTGTCGGGCTCTGTCGGGCTCTGTCGGGCTCTGTCGGGCTCTGTCGGGCTCTGTCGGGCTCTACTGGGCTCTGTCGGGCTCTGTCGGGTTCTGTCGGGCTCTTTCGGGCTCTGTCGGGCTCTGTCGGGCTCTACTTGGCTCTGTCGGGCTCTGTCGGGCCCTGTCGGGCTCTGTCGGGCCCTGTCGGGCCCTGTCGGGCTCTGTCGGGCTCTGTCGGGCTCTGTCGGGCTCTACTGGGCCCTGTCGGGCCCTGTCGGGCTCTGTCGGGCCCTGTCGGGCCCTGTCGGGCTCTGTCGGGCCCTGTCGGGCCCTGTCGGGCTCTGTCGGGCTCTGTCGGGCTCTGTCGGGCTCTACTGGGCCCTGTCGGGCCCTGTCGGGCCCTGACGGGCTCTGTCGGGCTCTACTGGGCTCTGTCGGGCTCTGTCGGGCTCTGTCGGGCCCTGTCGGGCTCTGTCGGGCTCTACTGGGCTTTGTCGGGCACTGTCGGGCTTTGTCGGGCTCTGTCGGGCTCCACTGGGCCCTGTCGGGCCCTGACGGGCTCTGTCGGGCTCTGCTGGGCTCTGTCGGGCTCTGTCGGGTTCTGTCGGGCTCTGTCGGGCTCTGTCGGGCTCTACTGGGCTCTGTCGGGCCCTGTCGGGCCCTGTCGGGCTCTGTAGGGCCCTGTCGGGCTCTGTCGGGCTCTGTCGGGCTCTGTCGGGCTCTACTGGGCCCTGTCGGGCCCTGTCGGGCTCTGTCGGGCCCTGTCGGGCCCTGTCGGGCTCTGTCGGGCTCTGTCGGGCTCTGTCGGGCTCTGTCGGGCTCTACTGGGCTCTACTGGGCTCTGTCGGGCTCTGTCGGGCTCTACTGGGCCCTGTCGGGCCCTGTCGGGCCCTGACGGGCTCTGTCGGACTCTACTGGGCTCTGTCGGGCTCTGTCGGGCCCTGTCGGGCTCTGTCGGGCTCTGTCGGGCTCTACTGGGCTCTGTCGGGCTCTGTCGGGCTCTGTGGGGCCCTGTCGGGCTCTGTCGGGCTCTGTCGGGCCCTGTCGGGCCCTGTCGGGCTCTGTCGGGCTCTGTGGGGCTCTGTCGGGCCCTGTCGGGCCCTGTCGGGCTCTGTCGGGCCCTGTCGGCCCCTGTCGGGCTCTGTCGGGCTCTGTCGGGCCCTGTCGGGCTCTGTCGGGCTCTGTCGGGCTCTGTCGGTCTCTACTGGGCCCTGTCGGGCTCTGTCGGGCTCTGTCGGGCCCTGTCGGGCTCTGTCGAGCTCTGTCGGGCCCTGTCGGGCTCTGTCGGGCTCTACTGGGCCCTGTCGGGCCCTGTCGGGCCCTGTCGGGCTCTGTCGGGCTCTGTCGGGCTCTGTCGGGCTCTACTGGGCTCTACTGGGCTCTGTCGGGCTCTACTGGGCCCTGTCGGGCTCTGTCGGGCTCTATCGGGCTCTGTCGGGCTCTGTCGGGCTCTGTCGGGCCCTGTCGGGCTCTGTCGGGCCCTGTCGGGCTCTATCGGGCCCTGTCGGGCTCTGTCGGGCTCTGTCGGGCCCTGTCGGGCTCTGTCGGGCCCTGTTGGGCCCTGTCGGGCTCTGTCGGGCTCTGTCGGGCTCTATCGGGCTCTACTGGGCCCTGTCGGGCCCTGTCGGGCTCTGTCGGGCCCTGTCGGGTTCTGTCGGGCTCTGTCGGGCTCTGTCGGGCTCTGTCGGGCTCTACTGGGCCCTGTCGGGCTCTGTCGGGCCCTGTCGGGCCCTGTCGGGCTCTGTCGGGCTCTGTCGGGCTCTGTCGGGCTCTACTGGGCTCTGTCGGGCCCTGTCGGGCCCTGTCGGGCTCTGTCGGGCTCTGTCAGGCCCTGTCGGGCCCTGTCGGGCTCTGTCGGGCTCTGTCGGGCTCTACAGGGCTCTGTCGTGCTCTGTCGGGCTCTGTCGGGCTCTGTCGGGCTCTACTGGGCCCTGTCGGGCTCTGTCGGGCTCTGTCGGGCTCTGTCGGGCTCTACTGGGCTCTCTCGGGCTCTGTCGGGCTCTGTCGGGCTCTGTCGGGCTCTGTCGGGCTCTACTGGGCCCTGTCGGGCTCTGTCGGGCTCTGTCGGGCCCTGTCGGGCTCTGTCGGGCTCTGTCGGGCCCTGTCGGGCTCTGTCGGGCTCTACTGGGCCCTGTCGGGCCCTGTCGGGCCCTGTCGGGCTCTGTCGGGCTCTGTCGGGCTCTGTCGGGCTCTACTGGGCTCTACTGGGCTCTGTCGGCCTCTACTGGGCCCTGTCGGGCCCTGTCGGGCTCTGTCGGGCTCTGTCGGGCTCTGTCGGGCTCTGTCGGGCCCTGTCGTGCCCTGTCAGGCTCTGTCGTGCCCTGTCGGGCTCTGTCGGGCTCTGTCGGGCCCTGTCGGGCTCTATCGGGCCCTGTCGGGCTCTGTCGGGCCCTGTCGGGCCCTGTCGGGCTCTGTCGGGCTCTGTCGGGCTCTGTCGGGCCCTGTCGGGCTCTGTCGGGCTCTGTCGGGCTCTATCGGGCTCTTCTGGGCCCTGTCGGGCCCTGTCGGACCCTGTCGGGCTCTCTCGGGCCCTGTCGGGCCCTGTCGGGCTCTGTCGGGCTCTGTCGGGCTCTACTGGGCCCTGTCGGGCTCTGTCGGGCTCTGTCGGGCCCTGTCGGGCTCTGTCGGGCCCTGTCGGGCCCTGTCGGGCTCTGTAGGGCTCTGTCGGGCTCTGTCGGGCTTTACTGGGCTCTGTCGGGCTCTACTGGGCTCTACTGGGCCCTGTCGGGCTCTGTCGGGCTCTGTCGGGCCCTGTCGGGCTCTGTCGGGCTCTACTGGGCCCTGTCGGGCTCTGTCGGGCTCTGTCGGGCTCTACTGGGCTCTACTGGGCCCTTTCGGGCTCTGTCGGGCTCTGTCGGGCCCTGTCGGGCCCTGTCGGGCTCTGTCGGCCTCTGTCGGGTTCTGTCGGGCTCTGTCGGGCTCTGTCGGGCTCTTCTGGGCCCTGTCGGGCCCTGTCGGACCCTGTCGGGCTCTGTCGGGCCCTGTCGGGCTCTGTCGGGCCCTGTCGGGCCCTGTCGGGCTCTGTCGGGCTCTGTCGGGCTCTGTCGGGCTCTACTGGGCCCTGTCGGGCTCTGTCAGGCTCTGTCGGGCCCTGTCGGGCTCTGTCGGGCTCTGTCGGGCTCTGTTGGGCCCTGTCGGGCTCTGTCGGGCCCTGTCGGGCCCTGTCGGGCTCTGTAGGGCTCTGTCGGGCTCTGTCGTGCTCTACTGGGCTCTGTCGGGCTCTACTGGGCTCTACTGGGCCCTGTCGGGCTCTGTCGGGCTCTGTCGGGCCCTGTCGGGCTCTGTCGGGCTCTACTGGGCCCTGTCGGGCTCTGTCGGGCTCTGTCGGGCTCTACTGGGCTCTGTCGGGCTCTCTCGGCCTCTGTCGGGCTCTACTGGGCCCTGTCGGGCCCTGTCGGGCTCTGTCGGGCTCTGTCGGGCTCTGTCGGGCTCAACTGGTCTCTGTCGGGCTCTGTCGGGTTCTGTCGGGCTCTGTCGGGCTCTGTCGGGCTCTGTCGGGCTCTACTGGGCTCTACTGGGCTCTGTCGGGCTCTGTCGGGCTCTACTGGGCCCTGTCGGGCTCTGTCGGGCTCTGTCGGGCCCTGTCGGGCCCTGTCGGGCTCTGTCGGCCTCTGTCGGGTTCTGTCGGGCTCTGTCGGGCTCTGTCGGGCTCTGTCGGGCTCTGTCGGGCTCCTCTGGGCCCTGTCGGGCCCTGTCGGGCTCTGTCGGGCTCTGTCGGGCTCTGTCGGGCTCTACTGGGCCCTGTCGGGCCCTGTCGGGCCCTGTCGGGCTCTGTCGGGCTCTGTCGGGCTCTGTCGGGCTCTACTGGACTCTGTCGGGCTCTGTCGGGCTCCTCTGGGCCCTGTCGGGCCCTGTCGGGCTCTGTCGGGCTCTGTCGGGCTCTGTCGGGCTCTACTGGGCCCTGTCGTGCTCTGTCGGGCCCTGTCGGGCCCTGTCGGGCTCTGTCAGGCTCTGTCGGGCCCTGTCGGGCTCTGTCGGGCTCTGTTGGGCTCTGTCGGGCTCTACTGGGCTCTGTCGGGCTCTGTCGGGCTCTGTCGGGCTCTACTGGGCCCTGTCGGGCCCTGTCGGGCCCTGTCGGGCTCTGTCGGGCTCTGTCGGGCTCAACTGGTCTCTGACGAGCTCTGTCGGGTTCTGTCAGGCTCTGTCGGGCTCTGTCGGGCTCTGTCGGGCTCTATTGGGCTCTACTGGGCTCTGTCGGGCTCTGTCGGGCTCTACTGGGCCCTGTCGGGCTCTGTCGGGCTCTGTCGGGCCCTGTCGGGCTCTGTTGGGCTCTGTCGGGCTCTGTCGGGTTCTGTCGGGCTCTGTCGGGCTCTGTCGGGCTCTTCTGGGCCCTGTCGGGCCCTGTCGGGCTCTGTCGGGCTCTACTGGGCCCTGTCGGGCCCTGTCGGGCCCTGACGGGCTCTGTCGGGCTCTACTGGGCTCTGTCGGGCTCTGTCGGGCCCTGTCGGGCTCTGTCGGGCTCTGTCGGGCTCTACTGGGCTCTGTCGGGCTCTGTGGGGCCCTGTCGGGCTCTGTCGGGCTCTGTCGGGCTCTGTCGGACCCTGTCGGGCTCTGTCGGGCTCTGTGGGGCCCTGTCGGGCTCTGTCGGGCTCTGTCGTGCCCTGTCGGGCTCTGTCGGGCCCTGTCGGCCCCTGTCGGGCTCTGTCGGGCTCTGTCGGGCCCTGTCGGGCTCTGTCGGGCTCTGTCGGGCTCTGTCGGGCTCTACTGGGCCCTGTCGGGCTCTGTCGGGCTCTGTCGGGCCCTGTCGGGCTCTGTCGGGCTCTGTCGGGCCCTGTCGGGCTCTGTCGGGCTCTACTGGGCCCTGTCGGGCCCTGTCGGGCCCTGTCGGGCTCTGTCGGGCTCTGTCGGGCTCTGTCGGGCTCTACTGGGCTCTACTGGGCTCTGTCGGGCTCTACTGGGCCCTGTCGGGCCCTGTCGGGCTCTGTCGGGCTCTGTCGGGCTCTGTCGGGCCCTGTCGGGCTCTGTCGGGCTCTGTCGGGCTCTGTCGTGCCCTGTCGGGCTCTGTCGGGCTCTGTCGGGCCCTGTCGGGCTCTATCGGGCCCTGTCGGGCTCTGTCGGGCCCTGTCGGGCCCTGTCGGGCTCTGTCGGGCCCTGTTGGGCCCTGTCGGGCTCTGTCGGGCTCTGTCGGGCTCTATCGGGCTCTACTGGGCCCTGTCGGGCCCTGTCGGGCTCTGTCGGGCTCTGTCGGGCTCTGTCGGGCTCTACTGGGCCCTGTCGGGCTCTGTCGGGCTCTGTCGGGCCCTGTCGGGCCCTGTCGGGCTCTGTTCAGGCTCTGTCGGGCTCTGTCGGGCTCTACTGGGCCCTGTCGGGCCCTGTCGGGCCCTGTCGGGCTCTACTGGGCTCTACTGGGCTCTGTCGGGCTCTTTCGGGCTCTACTGGGCCCTTTCGGGCTCTGTCGGGCTCTGTCGGGCCCTGTCGGGCCCTGTCGGGCTCTGTCGGGCTCTGTCGGGCCCTGTAGGGCTCTGTCGGGCTCTGTCGGGCTCTGTCGGGCTCTACTGGGCTCTACTGGGCTCTGTCGGGCTCTGTCGGGCTCTACTGGGCCCTGTCGGGCCCTGTCGGGCCCTGTCGGGCTCTGTCGGGCTCTGTCGGGCTCTGTCGGGCTCTGTCGGGCTCTACTGGGCCCTGTCGGGCCCTGTCGGGCCCTGTCGGGCTCTGTCGTGCTCTGTCGGGCTCTGTCGGGCTCTACTGGGCCCTGTCGGGCCCTGTCGGGCTCTGTTGGGCTCTGTCGGGCTCTGTCGGGCTCTGTCGGGCTCTGTCGGGCTCTGTCGGGCTCTACTGGGCCCTGTCGGGTTCTGTCGGGCTCTGTCGGGCTCTGTCGGGCTCTGTCGGGCTCTGTCGGGCTCTACTGGGCCCTGTCGGGCTCTGTCGGGCTCTGTCGGGCTCTGTCGGGCTCTGTCGGGCTCTGTCGGGCTCTGTCGGGCTCTGTCGGGCTCTATTGGGCTCTACTGGGCTCTGTCGGGCTCTGTCGGGCTCTACTGGGCCCTGTCGGGCTCTGTCGGGCTCTGTCGGGCCCTGTCGGGCTCTGTTGGGCTCTGTCGGGCTCTGTCGGGTTCTGTCGGGCTCTGTCGGGCTCTGTCGGGCTCTTCTGGGCCCTGTCGGGCCCTGTCGGGCTCTGTCGGGCTCTACTGGGCCCTGTCGGGCCCTGTCGGGCCCTGACGGGCTCTGTCGGGCTCTACTGGGCTCTGTCGGGCTCTGTCGGGCCCTGTCGGGCTCTGTCGGGCTCTGTCGGGCTCTACTGGGCTCTGTCGGGCTCTGTGGGGCCCTGTCGGGCTCTGTCGGGCTCTGTCGGGCTCTGTCGGACCCTGTCGGGCTCTGTCGGGCTCTGTGGGGCCCTGTCGGGCTCTGTCGGGCTCTGTCGTGCCCTGTCGGGCTCTGTCGGGCCCTGTCGGCCCCTGTCGGGCTCTGTCGGGCTCTGTCGGGCCCTGTCGGGCTCTGTCGGGCTCTGTCGGGCTCTGTCGGGCTCTACTGGGCCCTGTCGGGCTCTGTCGGGCTCTGTCGGGCCCTGTCGGGCTCTGTCGGGCTCTGTCGGGCCCTGTCGGGCTCTGTCGGGCTCTACTGGGCCCTGTCGGGCCCTGTCGGGCCCTGTCGGGCTCTGTCGGGCTCTGTCGGGCTCTGTCGGGCTCTACTGGGCTCTACTGGGCTCTGTCGGGCTCTACTGGGCCCTGTCGGGCCCTGTCGGGCTCTGTCGGGCTCTGTCGGGCTCTGTCGGGCCCTGTCGGGCTCTGTCGGGCTCTGTCGGGCTCTGTCGTGCCCTGTCGGGCTCTGTCGGGCTCTGTCGGGCCCTGTCGGGCTCTATCGGGCCCTGTCGGGCTCTGTCGGGCCCTGTCGGGCCCTGTCGGGCTCTGTCGGGCCCTGTTGGGCCCTGTCGGGCTCTGTCGGGCTCTGTCGGGCTCTATCGGGCTCTACTGGGCCCTGTCGGGCCCTGTCGGGCTCTGTCGGGCTCTGTCGGGCTCTGTCGGGCTCTACTGGGCCCTGTCGGGCTCTGTCGGGCTCTGTCGGGCCCTGTCGGGCCCTGTCGGGCTCTGTTCAGGCTCTGTCGGGCTCTGTCGGGCTCTACTGGGCCCTGTCGGGCCCTGTCGGGCCCTGTCGGGCTCTACTGGGCTCTACTGGGCTCTGTCGGGCTCTTTCGGGCTCTACTGGGCCCTGTCGGGCCCTGTCGGGCTCTGTCGGGCCCTGTCGGGCCCTGTCGGGCTCTGTCGGGCTCTGTCGGGCCCTGTAGGGCTCTGTCGGGCTCTGTCGGGCTCTGTCGGGCTCTACTGGGCTCTACTGGGCTCTGTCGGGCTCTGTCGGGCTCTACTGGGCCCTGTCGGGCCCTGTCGGGCCCTGTCGGGCTCTGTCGGGCTCTGTCGGGCTCTGTCGGGCTCTGTCGGGCTCTACTGGGCCCTGTCGGGCCCTGTCGGGCCCTGTCGGGCTCTGTCGTGCTCTGTCGGGCTCTGTCGGGCTCTACTGGGCTCTGTCGGGCTCTGTCGGGCTCTGTCGGGCCCTGTCGGGCTCTGTCGGGCTCTGTCGGGCTTTGTCGGGCTCTGTTGGGCTCTACGGGGCCCTGTCGGGCCCTGACGGGCTCTGTCGGGCTCTGCTGGGCTCTGTCGGGCTCTGTCGGGTTCTGTCGGGCTCTGTCGGGCTCTGTCGGGCTCTACTGGGCTCTGTCGGGCCCTGTCGGGCCCTGTCGGGCTCTGTCGGGCTCTGTCGGGCTCTACTGGGCCCTGTCGGGCCCTGTCGGGCTCTGTCGGGCCCTGTCGGGCCCTGTCGGGCTCTGTCGGGCTCTGTCGGGCTCTGTCGGGCTCTACTGGGCTCTACTGGGCTCTGTCAGGCTCTGTCGGGCTCTACTGGGCCCTGTCGGGCCCTGTCGGGCCCTGACGGGCTCTGTCGGGCTCTACTGGGCTCTGTCGGGCTCTGTCGGGCCCTGTCGGGCTCTGTCGGGCTCTGTCGGGCTCTACTGGGCTCTGTCGGGCTCTGTCGGGCTCTGTGGGGCCCTGTCGGGCTCTGTCGGGCCCTGTCGGGCTCTGTCGGGCTCTGTGGGGCCCTGTCGGGCTCTGTCGGGCTCTGTCGGGCCCTGTCGGGCTCTGTCGGGCCCTGTCGGCCCCTGTCGGGCTCTGTCGGGCTCTGTCGGGCCCTGTCGGGCTCTGTCGGGCTCTGTCGGGCTCTGTCGGGCTCTACTGGGCCCTGTCGGGCTCTGTCGGGCTCTGTCGGGCCCTGTCGGGCTCTGTCGGGCTCTGTCGGGCCCTGTCGGGCTCTGTCGGGCTCTACTGGGCCCTGTCGGGCCCTGTCGGGCCCTGTCGGGCTCTGTCGGGCTCTGTCGGGCTCTACTGGGCTCTACTGGGCTCTGTCGGGCTCTACTGGGCCCTGTCGGGCCCTGTCGGGCTCTGTCGGGCTCTGTCGGGCTCTGTCGGGCTCTGTCGGGCTCTGTCGGGCCCTGTCGGGCTCTGTCGGGCTCTGTCGGGCTCTGTCGTGCCCTGTCGGGCTCTGTCGGGCTCTCTCGGGCCCTGTCGGGCTCTATCGGGCCCTGTCGGGCTCTGTCGGGCCCTGTCGGGCCCTGTCGGGCTCTGTCGGGCCCTGTTGGGCCCTGTCGGGCTCTGTCGGGCTCTGTCGGGCTCTATCGGGCTCTACTGGGCCCTGTCGGGCCCTGTCGGGCTCTGTCGGGCTCTGTCGGGCTCTGTCGGGCTCTACTGGGCCCTGTCGGGCTCTGTCGGGCTCTGTCGGGCCCTGTCGGGCCCTGTCGGGCTCTGTCAGGCTCTGTCGGGCTCTGTCGGGCTCTACTGGGCCCTGTCGGGCTCTTTCGGGCTCTACTGGGCCCTTTCGGGCTCTGTCGGGCTCTGTCGGGCCCTGTCGGGCCCTGTCGGGCTCTGTCGGGCTCTGTCGGGCCCTGTCGGGCTCTGTCGGGCTCTGTCGGGCTCTGTCGGGCTCTACTGGGCTCTACTGGGCTCTGTCGGGCTCTGTCGGGCTCTACTGGGCCCTGTCGGGCCCTGTCGGGCCCTGTCGGGCTCTGTCGGGCTCTGTCGGGCTCTACTGGGCCCTGTCGGGCTCTGTCGTGTTCTGTCGGGCTCTGTCGGGCCCTGTCGGGCTCTGTCGGGCCCTGTCGGGCCCTGTCGGGCTCTGTCGGGCTCTGTCGGGCCCTGTCGGGCTCTGTCGGCCTCTGTCGGGCTCTGTCGGGCTCTACTGGGCCCTGTCGGGCTCTGTCGGGCTCTGTCGGGCTCTGTCGGGCCCTGTTGGGCTCTGTCGGGCTCTACTGGGCCCTGTCGGGCCCTGTCGGGCTCTGTCGGGCTCTGTCGGGCTCTGTCGGGCTCTGTCGGGCCCTGTTGGGCTCTGTCGGGCTCTACTGGGCCCTGTCGGGCCCTGTCGGGCTCTGTTGGGCTCTGTCGGGCTCTGTCGGGCTCTGTCGGGCTCTGTCGGGCTCTGTCGGGCTCTACTGGGCCCTGTCGGGTTCTGTCGGGCTCTGTCGGGCTCTGTCGGGCTCTGTCGGGCTCTGTCGGGCTCTACTGGGCCCTGTCGGGCTCTGTCGGGCTCTGTCGGGCTCTGTCGGGCTCTGTCGGGCTCTGTCGGGCTCTGTCTGGCCCTGTCGGGCTCTGTCGGGCTCTGTCGGGCTCTGTCGGGCTCTACTGGGCCCTGTCGGGCTCTGTCGGGCTCTGTCGGGCTCTGTCGGGCTCTGTCGGGCTCTACTGGGCCCTGTCGGGTTCTGTCGGGCTCTGTCGGGCTCTGTCGGGCTCTACTGGGCCCTGTCGGGCTCTGTCGGGCTCTGTCGGGCTCTGTCGGGCCCTGTCGGGCTCTGTCGGGCTCTGTCGGGCCCTCTCGGCTCTGTCGGGCTCTACTGGGCTCTGTCGGGCTCTGTCGGGCTCTACTGGGCCCTGTCGGGCCCTGTCGGGCCCTGACGGGCTCTGTCGGGCTCTACTGGGCTCTGTCGGGCTCTGTCGGGCCCTGTCGGGCTCTGTCGGGCTCTGTCGGGCTCTACTGGGCTCTGTCGGGCTCTGTCGGGCTTTGTCGGGCTCTGTCGGGCTCTACTGGGCCCTGTCGGGCTCTGTCGGGCCCTGTCGGGCTCTGTCGGACTCTGTCGGGCCCTGTCGGGCTCTGTCGGGCTCTGTCGGGCTCTGTCGGGCTCTGTCGGGCTCTACTGTGCTCTGTCGGGTTCTACTGGGCTCTACTGGGCCCTGTCGGGCTCTGTCGGGCTCTGTCGGGCTCTGTCGGGCCCTGTCGGGCTCTGTCGGGCTCTGTTGGGCCCTGTCGGGCCCTGTCGGGCGCTGTCGGTCCCTGTCGGGCTCTGTCGGGCTCTGTCGGGCTCTGTCGGGCTCTACTGGGCCCTGTCGGGCTCTGTCGGGCTCTGTCGGGCCCTGTCGGGCCCTGTCGGGCTCTGTCGGGCTCTACTGGGCCCTGTCGGGCCCTGTCGGGCTCTGTCGGGCTCTGTCGGGCCCTGTCGGGCTCTGTCGGGCTCTGTTGGGCTGTGTCGGGCTCTGTCGGGCTCTACTGGTCTCTACTGGGCTCTGTCGGGCTCTGTTGGGCTCTGTCGGGCTCTACTGGGCCCTGTCGGGCCCTGTCGGGCTCTGTCGGGCTCTGTCGGGCTCTGTCGGGCTCTACTGGGCTCTACTGGGCTCTGTCGGGCTCTGTCGGGTTCTGTCGGGCTCTGTCGGGCTGTGTCGGGCCCTGTCGGGCTCTGTCGGGCTCTGTCGTGCCCTGTCGGGAACTGTCGGGCTCTGTCGGGCCCTGTCGGGCTCTGTCGGGCTCTGTCGGGCCCTGTCGGGCTCTGTCGGGCTCTGTCGGGCTCTGTCGGGCTCTACTGGGCCCTGTCGGGCTCTGTCGGGCTCTGTCGGGCTCTGTCGGGCTCTACTGGGCTCTGTCGGGCCCTGTCGGGCCCTGTCGGGCTCTGTCGGGCTCTGTCGGGCCCTGTCGGGCCCTGTCGGGCTCTGTCGGGCTCTGTCGGGCTCTACTGGGCTCTGTCGGGCTCTGTCGGGCTCTGTCGGGCTCTACTGGGCCCTGTCGGGCTCTGTCGGGCTCTGTCGGGCTCTGTCGGGCCCTGTCGGGCTCTGTCGGGCTCTGTCGGGCTCTGTCGGGCTCTACTGGGCTCTGTCGGGCTCTGTCGGGCTCTGTCGGGCTCTACTGGGCCCTGTCGGGCTCTGTCGGGCCCTGTCGGTCGCTCTCGGGCCCTGTCGGGCCCTGTCGGGCCCTGTCGGGCTCTGTCGGGCTCTGTGGGGCCCTGTCGGGCTCTGTCGGGCCCTGTCGGGCCCTGTCGGGCCCTGTCGGGCTCTGTCGGGCTCTGTCGGGCTCTGTCGGGCTCTACTGGGCCCTGTCGGGCTCTGTCGGGCTCTGTCGGGCCCTGTCGGGCTCTGTCGGGCTCTGTCAGGCCCTGTCGGGCTCTGTCGGGCTCTACTGGGCCCTGTCGGGCCCTGTCGGGCCCTGTCGGGCTCTGTCGGGCTCTGTCGGGCTCTGTCGGGCTCTACTGGGCTCTACTGGGCTCTGTCGGCCTCTACTGGGCCCTGTCGGGCTCTGTCGGGCTCTGTCGGGCTCTGTCGGGCTCTGTCGGGCCCTGTCGGGCCCTGTCGGGCCCTGTAGGGCTCTGTCGGGCCCTGTCGGGCCCTGTCGGGCTCTGTCGGGCTCTGTCGGGCTCTATCGGGCTCTTCTGGGCCCTGTCGGGCCCTGTCGGACCCTGTCGGGCTCTGTCGGGCCCTGTCGGGCCCTGTCGGGCTCTGTCGGGCTCTGTCGGGCTCTGTCGGGCTCTGTCGGGCTCTACTGGGCCCTGTCGGGCTCTGTCGGGCTCTGTCGGGCTCTGTCGGGCTCTGTCGGGCTCTACTGGGCCCTGTCGGGCTCTGTCGGGCTCTGTCGGGCCCTGTCGGGCTCTGTCGGGCTCTGTCGGGCCCTGTCGGGCTCTGTCGGGCTCTGTCGGGCTCTATCGGGCTCTACTGGGCTCTATCGGGCCCTGTCGGGCCCTGTCGGTCTCTGTCGGGCTCTGTCGGGCCCTGTCGGGCCCTGTCGGGCTTTGTCGGGCCCTGTCGGGCTCTGTCGGGCTCTGTCGGGCTCTGTCGGGCTCTACTGGGCTCTGTCGGGCCCTGTCGGGCCCTGTCGGGCTCTGTCGGGCCCTGTCGGGCCCTGTCGGGCTCTGTCGGGCTCTGTCGGGCTCTACTGGGCTCTGTCGGGCTCTGTCGGGCTCTGTCGGGCTCTGTCGGGCTCTACTGGGCCCTGTCGGGCTCTCTCGGGCTCTGTGGGCTCTGTCGGGCCCTGTCGGGCCCTGTCGGGCCCTGTCGGGCTCTGTCGGGCTCTACTGGGCTCTGTCGGGCTCTGTCGGGCTCTGTCGGGCTCTACTGGGCCCTGTCGGGCTCTGTCGGGCTCTGTGGAGCCCTGTCGGGCTCTGTCGGGCTCTGTCGGGCTCTGTCGGGCTCTGTCGGGCCCTGTCGGGCCCTGTCGGGCTCTGTCGGGCCCTGTCGGGCTCTGTCGGGCTCTGTCGGGCTCTGTCGGGCTCTACTGGGCCCTGTCGGGCTCTGTCGGGCTCTGTCGGGCCCTGTCGGGCTCTGTCGGGCTCTGTCGGGCCCTGTCGGGCTCTGTCGGGCTCTACTGGGCCCTGTCGGGCCTTGTCGGGCCCTGTCGGGCTCTGTCGGGCTCTGTCGGGCTCTGTCGGGCTCTACTGGGCTCTACTGGGCTCTGTCGGGCTCTACTGGGCTCTGTCGGGCTCTGTCGGGCTCTGTCGGGCCCTGTCGGGCTCTGTCGGGCTCTGTCGTGCCCTGTCGGGCCCTGTCGGGCTCTGTCGGGCTCTGTCGGGCCTTGTCGGGCCCTGTCGGGCTCTGTCGGGCTCTGTCGGGCTCTGTCGGGCTCTACTGGGCCCTGTCGGGCTCTGTCGGGCTCTGTCGGGCCCTGTCGGGCCCTGTCGGGCTCTGTCAGGCTCTGTCGGGCTCTTTCGGGCTCTACTGGGCCCTGTCGGGCCCTGTCGGGCCCTGTCGGGCTCTACTGGGCTCTACTGGGCTCTGTCGGGCTCTTTCGGGCTCTACTGGGCCCTGTCGGGCCCTGTCGGGCCCTGTCGGGCCCTGTCGGGCTCTGTCGGGCCCTCTCGGGTGCTGTCGGGCTCTGTCGGGCTCTGTCGGGCTCTGTCGGGCTCTGTCGGGCTCTGTCGGGCTCTACTGGGCTCTACTGGGCTCTGTCGGGCTCTGTCGGGTTCTACTGGGCCCTGTCGGGCCCTGTCGGGCCCTGTCAAGCTCTGTCGGGCTCTGTCGGTCTCTACTGGGCCCTGTCGGGCTCTGTCGGGCCCTGTCGGGCTCTGTCGGGCTCTGTCGGGCTCTGTCGGGCCCTGTCGGGCCCTGTCGGGCTATGTCGGGCCCTGTCGGGCTCTGTCGGGCTCTGTCGGGCTCTGTCGGGCTCTACTGGGCTCTGTCGGGCTCTGTCGGGCTCTGTCGGGCTCTACTGGGCCCTGTCGGGCTCTGTCGGGCTCTGTCGGGCCCTGTCTGGCTCTGTCGGGCTCTGTCGGGCTCTGTCGGGCCCTGTCGGGCCCTGTCGGGCTCTGTCGGGCTCTGTCGGGCCCTGTCGGGCTCTGTCGGGCTCTGTCGGGCTCTGTCGGGCTCTACTGGGCCCTGTCGGGCTCTCTCGGGCTCTGTCGGGCTCTGTCGGGCCCTGTCGGGCTCTGTCGGGCTCTACTGGGCCCTGTCGGGCCCTTTCGGGCTCTGTCGGGCCCTGTCGGGCTCTGTCGGGCTCTGTCGGACTCTGTCGGGCTCTACTGGGCCCTGTCGGGCGCTGTCGGGCTCTGTCGGGCTCTGTCGGGCCCTGTCGGGCTCTGTCGGGCTCTGTCGGGCTCTGTCGGGCTCTACTGGGCCCTGTCGGGTTCTGTCGGGCTCTGTCGGGCTCTGTCGGGCTCTACTGGGCCCTGTCGGGCTCTGTCGGGCTCTGTCGGGCCCTGTCGGGCTCTGTCGGGCTCTGTCGGGCTCTGTCGGGCCCTCTCGGCTCTGTCGGGCTCTACTGGGCTCTGTCGGGCTCTGTCGGGCTCTACTGGGCCCTGTCGGGCCCTGTCGGGCCCTGACGGGCTCTGTCGGGCTCTACTGGGCTCTGTCGGGCTCTGTCGGGCCCTGTCGGGCTCTGTCGGGCTCTGTCGGGCTCTACTGGGCTCTGTCGCTGTCGGGCTCTGTCGGGCTCTGTCGGGCTCTACTGGGCTCTGTCGGGTTCTACTGGGCTCTACTGGGCCCTGTCGGGCTCTGTCGGGCTCTGTCGGGCTCTGTCGGGCCCTGGTCGGGCTCTGTCGGGCTCTGTCGGGCCCTGTCGGGCCCTGTCGGGCTCTGTCGGTCCCTGTCGGGCTCTGTCGGGCTCTGTCGGGCTCTGTCGGGCTCTACTGGGCCCTGTCTTGGGCTCTGTCGGGCTCTGTCGGGCTCTGTCGGGCCCTGTCGGGATCTGTCGGGCTCTGTCGGGCCCTGTCGGGCTCTGTCGGGCTCTACTGGGCCCTGTCGGGCCCTGTCGGGCTCTGTCGGGCTCTGTCGTGCCCTGTCGGGCTCTGTCGGGCTCTGTCGGGCCCTGTCGGGCCCTGTCGGGCTCTGTCGGCTGTCGCGCTCTGTCGGGCTCTGTCGGGCCCTGTCGGGCTCTGTCGGGGCGCTCTATCGGGCTCTACTGGGCCCTGTCGGGCCCTGTCGGGCTCTGCCCGTCGGGCCCTGTTGGGCTCTGTCGGGCTCTGTCGGGCTCTGTCGGGCTCTACTGGGCCCTGTCGGGCTCTGTTGGGCTCTGTCGGGCTCTGTCGGGCTCTGTCGGGCTCTACTGGGCCCTGTCGGACTCTGTCGGGCTCTGTCGGGCCCTGTCGGGCCCTGTCGGGCTCTGTCGGGCTCTGTCGGGCCCTGTCGGGCTCTGTCGGGCTCTGTCGGGCTCTGTCGGGCTCTGACTGGGCCCTGTCGGGCCCTGTCGGGCCCTGTCAGGGCCATGTCGGGCTCTGTCAGGCCCTGTCGGGCTCTGTCGGGCCCTGTCGGGCTCTGTCGGGCTCTGTCGGGCTCTGTCGGGCTCTACTGGGCCCTGTCGGGCTCTGTCGGGCTCTGTCGGGCTCTGTCGGGCTCTACTGGGCCCTGTCGGGCTCTGTCGGGCTCTGTCGGGCCCTGTCGGGCTCTGTCGGGCTCTGTCGGGCTCTGTCGGGCCCTCTCGGCTCTGTCGGGCTCTACTGGGCTCTGTCGGGCTCTGTCGGGCTCTACTGGGCCCTGTCGGGCCCTGTCGGGCCCTGACGGGCTCTGTCGGGCTCTACGGCCCCTCGGGCTCTGTCGGGCTCTGTCGGGCCCTGTCGGGCTCTGTCGGGCTCTGTCGGGCTCTACTGGGCTCTGTCGGGCTCTGTCGGGCTTTGTCGGGCTCTGTCGGGCTCTACTGGGCCCTGTCGGGCTCTGTCGGGCCCTGTCGGGCTCTGTCGGGCTCTGTCGGGCTCTGTCGGGCTTACTGCTGGTCGGGCTCTACTGGGCTCTGTCGGGTTCCTGTGGGCTTGTCGGGGCCTACTGGGCCCTGCCGGGCTCTGTCGGGCTCTGTCGGGCTCTGTCGGGCCCTGTCGGGCTCTGTCGGGCTCTGTCGGGCCCTGTCGGGCCCTGTCGGGCTCTGTCGGTCCCTGTCGGGCTCTGTCGGGCTCTGTCGGGCTCTGTCGGGCTCTACTGGGCCCTGTCGGGCTCTGTCGGGCTCTGTCGGGCTCTGTCGGGCCCTGTCGGGATCTGTCGGGCTCTGTCGGGCCCTGTCGGGCTCTGTCGGGCTCTACTGGGCCCTGTCGGGCCCTGTCGGGCCCTGTCGGGCTCTGTCGGGCTCTGTCGGGCTCTGTCGGGCTCTACTGGGCTCTACTGGGCTCTGTCGGGCTCTACTGGGCCCTGTCGGGCCCTGTCGGGCTCTGTCGGGCTCTGTCGTGCCCTGTCGGGCTCTGTCGGGCTCTGTCGGGCCCTGTCGGGCCCTGTCGGGCTCTGTCGGGCTCTGTCGGGCTCTGTCGGGCCCTGTCGGGCTCTGTCGGGCTCTATCGGGCTCTACTGGGCCCTGTCGGGCCCTGTCGGGCTCTGTCGGGCCCTGTCGGGCTCTGTCGGGCTCTGTCGGGCTCTGTCGGGCTCTACTGGGCCCTGTCGGGCTCTGTTGGGCTCTGTCGGGCTCTGTCGGGCTCTGTCGGGCTCTACTGGGCCCTGTCGGGCTCTGTCGGGCTCTGTCGGGCCCTGTCGGGCCCTGTCGGGCTCTGTCGGGCTCTGTCGGCCCTGTCGGGCTCTGTCGGGCTCTGTCGGGCTCTGTCGGGCTCTACTGGGCCCTGTCGGGCCCTGTCGGGCCCTGTCAGGCCATGTCGGGCTCTGTCAGGCCCTGTCGGGCTCTGTCGGGCCCTGTCGGGCTCTGTCGGGCTCTGTCGGGTCCTGTCGTACTCTACTGGGCTCTGTCGGGCTCTGTCGGGCTCTGTCGGGCTCTGTCGGGCTCTACTGGGCCCAGTCGGGCTCTGTCGGGCTCTGTCGGGCCCTGTCGGGCCCTGTCGGGCTCTGTCGGGCTCTGTCGGGCTCTGTCGGGCTCTACTGGGCTCTGTCGGGCTCTGTCGGGCTCTGTCGGGCTCTACTGGGCCCTGTCGGGCTCTGTCGGGCTCTGTGGGGCCCTGTGGGGCTCTGTCGGGCTCTGTCGGGCTCTGTCGGGCTCTGTCGGGCTCTGTCGGGCTCTACTGGGCTCTACTGGGCTCTGTCGGGCTCTACTGGGCCCTGTCGGGCCCTGTCGGGCTCTGTCGGGCTGTGTCGTGCCCTGTCGGGCTCTGTCGGGCCCTGTCGGGCCCTGTCGGGCTCTGTCGGGCTCTGTCGGGCCCTGTCGGGCTCTGTCGGGCTCTACTGGGCCCTGTCGGGCTCTGTTGGGCTCTGTCGGGCTCTGTCGGGCTCTGTCGGGCTCTACTGGGCCCTGTCGGGCTCTGTCGGGCTCTGTCGGGCTCTGTCGGGTTCTACTGGGCCCTGTCGGGCCCTGTCGGGCCCTGTCGGGCTCTGTCGGGCTCTGTCGGGCTCTGTCGGGCTCTACTGGGCTCTGTCGGGCCCTGTCGGGCTCTGTCGGGCTCTGTCGGGCCCTGTCGGGCCCTGTCGGGCTCTGTCTGGCTCTGTCGGGCTCTACTGGGCTCTGTCGGGCTCTGTCGGGCTCTGTCGGGCTCTACTGGGCCCTGTCGGGCCCTGTCGGGCTCTGTCGGGCCCTGTCGGGCCCTGTCGGGCTCTGTCGGGCTCTGTCGGGCCCTGTCGGGCTCTGTCGGGCTCTGTCGGGCTCTGTCGGGTTCTACTGGGCCCTGTCGGGCCCTGTTGGGCCCTGTCGGGCTCTGTCGGGCTCTGTCGGGCTCTGTCGGGCTCTACTGGGCTCTGTCGGGCCCTGTCGGGCCCTGTCGGGCTCTGTCGGGCTCTGTCGGGCCCTGTCGGGCCCTGTCGGGCTCTGTCGGGCTCTGTCGGGCTCTACTGGGCTCTGTCGGGCTCTGTCGGGCTCTACTGGGCCCTGTCGGGCCCTGTCGGGCTCTGTCGGGCTCTGTCGGGCCCTGTCGGGCCCTGTCGGGCTCTGTCGGGCTCTGTCGGGCTCTGTCGGGCTCTACTGGGCTCTGTCGGGCTCTGTCGGGCTCTGTCGGGCTCTGTCGGGCTCTACTGGTCCATGTCGGGCTCTGTCGGGCTCTGTGGGGCCCTGTCGGGCTCTGTCGGGCTCTGTCGGGCCCTGTCGGGCCCTGTCGGGCCCTGTCGGGCTCTGTCGGGCTCTGTCGGGCTCTGTCGGGCTCTACTGGGCCCTGTCGGGCTCTGTCGGGCTCTGTCGGGCCCTGTCGGGCTCTGTCGGGCTCTGTCGGGCCCTGTCGGCCTCTGTCGGGCTCTACTGGGCCCTGTCGGGCCCTGTCGGGCCCTGTCGGGCTCTGTCGGGCTCTGTCGGGCTCTGTCGGGCTCTACTGGGCTCTACTGGGCTCTGTCGGGCTCTACTGGGCCCTGTCGGGCCCTGTCGGGCTCTGTCGGGCTCTGTCGTGCCCTGTCGGGCCCTGTCGGGCCCTGTCGGGCTCTGTCGGGCTCTGTCGGGCTCTGTCGGGCCCTGTCGGGCTCTGTCGGGCTCTATCGGGCTCTACTGGGCCCTGTCGGGCCCTGTCGGGCTCTGTCGGGCCCTGTCGGGCCCTGTCGGGCTCTTTCGGGCTCTGTCGGGCCCTGTCGGGCTCTACTGGGCCCTGTCGGGCTCTGTTGGGCTCTGTCGGGCTCTGTCGGGCTCTGTCGGGCTCTACTGGGCCCTGTCGGGCTCTGTCGGGCTCTGTCGGGCCCTGTCGGGCTCTGTCGGGCTCTGTCGGGCCCTGTCGCGCTCTGTCGGGCTCTGTCGGGCTCTGTCGGGCTCTACTGGGCCCTGTCGGGCCCTGTCGGGCCCTGTCAGGCCATGTCGGGCTCTGTCAGGCCCTGTCGGGCCCTGTCGGGCCTGTTCGGGCTCTTGTCGGGCTCTGTCGGGCTCTGTCGCTCTACTGGGTCCTGTCGGGCTCTGTCGGGCTCTACTGGGCCCTGTCGGGCTCTGTCGGGCCCTGTCGGGCTCTGTCGGGCTCTGTCGGGCTCTGTCGGGCCCTGTCGGGCCCTGTCGGGCTATGTCGGGCCCTGTCGGGCTCTGTCGGGCTCTGTCGGGCTCTGTCGGGCTCTACTGGGCTCTGTCGGGCTCTGTCGGGCTCTGTCGGGCTCTACTGGGCCCTGTCGGGCTCTGTCGGGCTCTGTCGGGCCCTGTCTGGCTCTGTCGGGCTCTGTCGGGCTCTGTCGGGCCCTGTCGGGCCCTGTCGGGCTCTGTCGGGCTCTGTCGGGCCCTGTCGGGCTCTGTCGGGCTCTGTCGGGCTCTGTCGGGCTCTACTGGGCCCTGTCGGGCTCTGTCGGGCTCTGTCGGGCTCTGTCGGGCCCTGTCGGGCTCTGTCGGGCTCTACTGGGCCCTGTCGGGCCCTTTCGGGCTCTGTCGGGCCCTGTCGGGCTCTGTCGGGCTCTCTGGCCTCTAGTGCTGTGGGACTCTGTCGGGCTCTACTGGGCCCTGTCGGGCGCTGTCGGGCTCTGTCGGGCTCTGTCGGGCCCTGTCGGGCTCTGTCGGGCTCTGTCGGGCTCTGTCGGGCTCTACTGGGCCCTGTCGGGTTCTGTCGGGCTCTGTCGGGCTCTGTCGGGCTCTACTGGGCCCTGTCGGGCTCTGTCGGGCTCTGTCGGGCCCTGTCGGGCTCTGTCGGGCTCTGTCGGGCTCTGTCGGGCCCTCTCGGCTCTGTCGGGCTCTACTGGGCTCTGTCGGGCTCTGTCGGGCTCTACTGGGCCCTGTCGGGCCCTGTCGGGCCCTGACGGGCTCTGTCGGGCTCTACTGGGCTCTGTCGGGCTCTGTCGGGCCCTGTCGGGCTCTGTCGGGCTCTGTCGGGCTCTACTGGGCTCTGTCGGGCTCTGTCGGGCTTTGTCGGGCTCTGTCGGGCTCTACTGGGCCCTGTCGGGCTCTGTCGGGCCCTGTCGGGCTCTGTCGGGCTCTGTCGGGCTCTGTCGGGCTCGGTCGGGCTCTACTGGGCTCTGTCGGGTTCTACTGGGCTCTACTGGGCCCTGTCGGGCTCTGTCGGGCTCTGTCGGGCTCTGTCGGGCCCTGTCGGGCTCTGTCGGGCTCTGTCGGGCCCTGTCGGGCCCTGTCGGGCTCTGTCGGTCCCTGTCGGGCTCTGTCGGGCTCTGTCGGGCTCTGTCGGGCTCTACTGGGCCCTGTCGGGCTCTGTCGGGCTCTGGTCGGGCTCTGTCGGGCCCTGTCGGGATCTGTCGGGCTCTGTCGGGCCCTGTCGGGCTCTGTCGGGCTCTACTGGGCCCTGTCGGGCCCTGTCGGGCCCTGTCGGGCTCTGTCGGGCTCTGTCGGGCTCTGTCGGGCTCTACTGGGCTCTACTGGGCTCTGTCGGGCTCTACTGGGCCCTGTCGGGCCCTGTCGGGCTCTGTCGGGCTCTGTCGGGCCCTGTCGGGCGCTGTCGGGCTCTGTCGGGCCCTGTCGGGCCCTGTCGGGCTCTGTCGGGCTCTGTCGGGCTCTGTCGGGCCCTGTCGGGCTCTGTCGGGCTCTATCGGGCTCTACTGGGCCCTGTCGGGCCCTGTCGGGCTCTGTCGGGCCCTGTCGGGCTCTGTCGGGCTCTGTCGGGCTCTGTCGGGCTCTACTGGGCCCTGTCGGGCTCTGTTGGGCTCTGTCGGGCTCTGTCGGGCTCTGTCGGGCTCTACTGGGCCCTGTCGGGCTCTGTCGGGCTCTGTCGGGCCCTGTCGGGCCCTGTCGGGCTCTGTCGGGCTCTGTCGGGCCCTGTCGGGCTCTGTCGGGCTCTGTCGGGCTCTGTCGGGCTCTACTGGGCCCTGTCGGGCCCTGTCGGGCCCTGTCAGGCCATGTCGGGCTCTGTCAGGCCCTGTCGGGCCCTGTCGGGCCCTGTCGGGCTCTGTCGGGCTCTGTCGGGTCCTGTCGGACTCTACTGGGCTCTGTCGGGCTCTGTCGGGCTCTGTCGGGCTCTGTCGGGCTCTACTGGGCCCAGTCGGGCTCTGTCGGGCTCTGTCGGGCCCTGTCGGGCCCTGTCGGGCTCTGTCGGGCTCTGTCGGGCTCTGTCGGGCTCTACTGGGCTCTGTCGGGCTCTGTCGGGCTCTGTCGGGCTCTACTGGGCCCTGTCGGGCTCTGTCGGGCTCTGTGGGGCCCTGTGGGGCTCTGTCGGGCTCTGTCGGGCTCTGTCGGGCTCTGTCGGGCTCTGTCGGGCTCTACTGGGCTCTACTGGGCTCTGTCGGGCTCTACTGGGCCCTGTCGGGCCCTGTCGGGCTCTGTCGGGCTGTGTCGTGCCCTGTCGGGCTCTGTCGGGCCCTGTCGGGCCCTGTCGGGCTCTGTCGGGCTCTGTCGGGCCCTGTCGGGCTCTGTCGGGCTCTACTGGGCCCTGTCGGGCTCTGTTGGGCTCTGTCGGGCTCTGTCGGGCTCTGTCGGGCTCTACTGGGCCCTGTCGGGCTCTGTCGGGCTCTGTCGGGCTCTGTCGGGTTCTACTGGGCCCTGTCGGGCTCTGTCGGGCCCTGTCGGGCCTGTCGGGCTCTGTCGGGCTCTGTCGGGCTCTACTGGGCTCTGTCGGGCTCTGTCGGGCTCTGTCGGGCTCTACTGGGCCCTGTTGGGCCCTGTCGGGCTCTGTCGGGCCCTGTCGGGCCCTGTCGGGCTCTGTCGGGCTCTGTCGGGCCCTGTCGGGCTCTGTCGGGCTCTGTCGGGCTCTGTCGGGTTCTACTGGGCCCTGTCGGGCCCTGTTGGGCCCTGTCGGGCTCTGTCGGGCTCTGTCGGGCTCTGTCGGGCTCTACTGGGCTCTGTCGGGCCCTGTCGGGCCCTGTCGGGCTCTGTCGGGCTCTGTCGGGCCCTGTCGGGCCCTGTCGGGCTCTGTCGGGCTCTGTCGGGCTCTACTGGGCTCTGTCGGGCTCTGTCGGGCTCTACTGGGCCCTGTCGGGCCCTGTCGGGCTCTGTCGGGCTCTGTCGGGCCCTGTCGGGCCCTGTCGGGCTCTGTCGGGCTCTGTCGGGCTCTGTCGGGCTCTACTGGGCTCTGTCGGGCTCTGTCGGGCTCTGTCGGGCTCTGTCGGGCTCTACTGGGCCATGTCGGGCTCTGTCGGGCTCTGTGGGGCCCTGTC
This sequence comes from Caloenas nicobarica, assembly GCF_036013445.1. NCBI lineage: Eukaryota > Metazoa > Chordata > Aves > Columbiformes > Columbidae > Caloenas > Caloenas nicobarica. The sequence continues at coordinate 159,127 of NW_027017249.1, read as the reverse complement.
GGGCTCTGTCGGGCTCTGTCGGGCCCTGTCGGGCCCTGTCGGGCCCTGTCGGGCTCTGTCGGGCTCTGTCGGGCTCTGTCGGGCTCTACTGGGCCCTGTCGGGCTCTGTCGGGCTCTGTCGGGCCCTGTCGGGCTCTGTCGGGCTCTACTGGGCCCTGTCGGGCCCTGTCGGGCCCTGTCGGGCTCTGTCGGGCTCTGTCGGGCTCTACTGGGCTCTACTGGGCTCTGTCGGGCTCTACTGGGCCCTGTCGGGCCCTGTCGGGCTCTGTCGGGCTCTGTCGTGCCCTGTCGGGCTCTGTCGGGCTCTGTCGGGCCCTGTCGGGCCCTGTCGGGCTCTGTCGGGCTCTGTCGGGCTCTGTCGGGCCCTGTCGGGCTCTGTCGGGCTCTATCGGGCTCTACTGGGCCCTGTCGGGCCCTGTCGGGCTCTGTCGGGCCCTGTCGGGCTCTGTCGGGCCCTGTCGGGCCCTGTCGGGCTCTTTCGGGCTCTGTCGGGCTCTGTCGGGCTCTACTGGGCCCTGTCGGGCTCTGTTGGGCTCTGTCGGGCTCTGTCGGGCTCTGTCGGGCTCTACTGGGCCCTGTCGGGCTCTGTCGGGCTCTGTCGGGCCCTGTCGGGCTCTGTCGGGCTCTGTCGGGCCCTGTCGGGCTCTGTCGGGCCCTGTCGGGCCCTGTCGGGCTCTGTCGGGCTCTGTCGGGCTCTGTCGGGCTCTACTGGGCCCTGTCGGGCCCTGTCGGGCCCTGTCAGGCCATGTCGGGCTCTGTCAGGCCCTGTCGGGCACTGTCGGGCCCTGTCGGGCTCTGTCGGGCTCTGTCGGGTCCTGTCGGGCTCTGTCGGGCTCTGTCGGGCCCTGTCGGGCCCTGTCGGGCTCTGTCGGGCTCTGTCGGACTCTACTGGGCTCTGTCGGGCTCTGTCGGGCTCTGTCGGGCTCTGTCGGGCTCTACTGGGCCCAGTCGGGCTCTGTCGGGCTCTGTCGGGCCCTGTCGGGCCCTGTCGGGCTCTGTCGGGCTCTGTCGGGCTCTGTCGGGCTCTACTGGGCTCTGTCGGGCTCTGTCGGGCTCTGTCGGGCTCTACTGGGCCCTGTCGGGCTCTGTCGGGCTCTGTGGGGCCCTGTGGGGCTCTGTCGGGCTCTGTCGGGCTCTGTCGGGCTCTGTCGGGCTCTACTGGGCTCTACTGGGCTCTGTCGGGCTCTACTGGGCCCTGTTGGGCCCTGTCGGGCTCTGTCGGGCTCTGTCGTGCCCTGTCGGGCTCTGTCGGGCTCTGTCGGGCCCTGTCGGGCCCTGTCGGGCTCTGTCGGGCTCTGTCGGGCCCTGTCGGGCTCTGTCGGGCTCTACTGGGCCCTGTCGGGCTCTGTTGGGCTCTGTCGGGCTCTGTCGGGCTCTGTCGGGCTCTACTGGGCCCTGTCGGGCTCTGTCGGGCTCTGTCGGGCTCTGTCGGGTTCTACTGGGCCCTGTCGGGCCCTGTCGGGCCCTGTCGGGCTCTGTCGCGCTCTGTCGGGCTCTACTGGGCTCTGTCGGGCTCTGTCGGGCTCTGTCGGGCTCTACTGGGCCCTGTCGGGCTCTGTCGGGCCCTGTCGGGCCCTGTCGGGCTCTGTCGGGCTCTGTGGGGCCCTGTGGGGCTCTGTCGGGCTCTGTCGGGCTCTGTCGGGCTCTGTCGGGCTCTACTGGGCTCTACTGGGCTCTGTCGGGCTCTACTGGGCCCTGTCGGGCCCTGTCGGGCTCTGTCGGGCTCTGTCGTGCCCTGTCGGGCTCTGTCGGGCTCTGTCGGGCCCTGTCGGGCCCTGTCGGGCTCTGTCGGGCTCTGTCGGGCCCTGTCGGGCTCTGTCGGGCTCTACTGGGCCCTGTCGGGCTCTGTTGGGCTCTGTCGGGCTCTGTCGGGCTCTGTCGGGCTCTACTGGGCACTGTCGGGCTCTGTCGGGCTCTGTCGGGCTCTGTCGGGTTCTACTGGGCCCTGTCGGGCCCTGTCGGGCCCTGTCGGGCTCTGTCGGGCTCTGTCGGGCTCTACTGGGCTCTGTCGGGCCCTGTCGGGCTCTGTCGGGCTCTGTCGGGCCCTGTCGGGCCCTGTCGGGCTCTGTCGGGCTCTGTCGGGCTCTACTGGGCTCTGTCGGGCTCTGTCGGGCTCTGTCGGGCTCTACTGGGCCCTGTCGGGCTCTATCGGGCTCTACTGCGCCCTGTCGGGCCCTGTCGGGCTCTGTCGGGCCCTGTCGGGCTCTGTCGGGCCCTGTCGGGCCCTGTCGGGCTCTGTCGGGCTCTGTCGGGCTCTGTCGGGCTCTACTGGGCCCTGTCGGGCTCTGTTGGGCTCTGTCGGGCTCTGTCGGGCTCTGTCGGGCTCTACTGGGCCCTGTCGGGCTCTGTCGGGCCCTGTCGGGCTCTGTCGGGCCCTGTCGGGCTCTGTCGGGATCTGTCGGGCCCTGTCGGGCTCTATTGGGCCCTGTCGGGCCCTGTCGGGCCCTGTCGGGCCCTGTCGGGCTCTGTCGGGCTCTGTCGGGTCCTGTCGGGCTCTGTCGGGCTCTGTCGGGCCCTGTCGGGCCCTGTCGGGCCCTGTCGGGCCCTGTCGGGCCCTGTCGGGCCCTGTCGGGCTCTGTCGGGCTCTGTCGGGTCCTGTCGGGCTCTGTCGGGCTCTGTCGGGCCCTGTCGGGCCCTGTCGGGCTCTGTCGGGCTCTGTCGGACTCTACTGGGCTCTGTCGGGCTCTGTCGGGCTCTGTCGGGCTCTGTCGGGCTCTACTGGGCCCAGTCGGGCTCTGTCGGGCTCTGTCGGGCCCTGTCGGGCCCTGTCGGGCTCTGTCGGGCTCTGTCGGGCTCTGTCGGGCTCTACTGGGCTCTGTCGGGCTCTGTCGGGCTCTGTCGGGCTCTACTGGGCCCTGTCGGGCTCTGTCGGGCTCTGTGGGGCCCTGTCGGGCTCTGTCGGGCTCTGTCGGGCTCTGTCGGGCCCTGTCGGTCTCTGTCGGGCCCTGTCGGGCTCTGTCGGGCTCTGTCGGGCCCTGTCGGGCTCTGTCGGGCTCTGTCGGGCTCTGTCGGGCTCTACTGGGCCCTGTCGGGCTCTGTCGGGCCCTGTCGGGCCCTGTCGGGCTCTGTCGGGCCCTGTCGGGCTCTATCGGGCTCTGTCGTGCCCTGTCGGGCTCTATCGGGCCCTGTCGGGCTCTGTCGGGCCCTGTCGGGCCCTGTCGGGCCCTGTCGGGCTCTGTCGGGCTCTGTCGGGCCCTGTCGGGCTCTGTCGGGCTCTGTCGGGCTCTACTGGGCTCTACTGGGCTCTGTCGGGCTCCACTGGGCTCTGTCGGGCCCTGTCGGGCTCTGTCGGGCTCTGTCGGGCTCTACTGGGCTCTACTGGGCTCTGTCGGGCTCCACTGGGCTCTGTCGGGCCCTGTCGGGCCCTGTCGGGCTCTGTCGGGCCCTGTCGGGCTCTTTCGGGCTCTGTCGGGCTCTGTCGGGCTCTACTGGGCCCTGTCGGGCTCTGTTGGGCTCTGTCGGGATCTGTCGGGCCCTGTCGGGCTCTGTCGGGCTCTACTGGGCCCTATCGGGCTCTGTCGGGCTCTGTCGGGCCCTGTCGGGCTCTGTCGGGCTCTGTCGGGCTCTGTCGGGCTCTACTGGGCCCTGTCGGGCGCTGTCGGGCTCTGTCGGGCTCTGTCGGGCCCTGTCGGGCCCTGTCGGGCTCTGTCGCGCTCTGTCGGGCTCTACTGGGCTCTGTCGGGCTCTGTCGGGCTCTGTCGGGCTCTACTGGGCCCTGTCGGGCTCTGTCGGGCCCTGTCGGGCCCTGTCGGGCTCTGTCGGGCTCTGTCGGGCTCTGTCGGGCTCTACTGGGCTCTGTCGGGCTCTGTCGGGCTCTGTCGGGCTCTGTCGGGCTCTACTGGGCCATGTCGGGCTCTGTCGGGCTCTGTGGGGCCCTGTCGGGCTCTGTCGGGCCCTGTCGGGCCCTGTCGGGCCCTGTCGGGCTCTGTCGGGCTCTGTCGGGCTCTGTCGGGCTCTACTGGGCCCTGTCGGGCTCTGTCGGGCTCTGTCGGGCCCTGTCGGGCTCTGTCGGGCTCTGTCGGGCCCTGTCGGGCTCTGTCGGGCTCTACTGGGCCCTGTCGGGCCCTGTCGGGCCCTGTCGGGCTCTGTCGGGCTCTGTCGGGCTCTGTCGGGCTCTACTGGGCTCTACTGGGCTCTGTCGGGCTCTACTGGGCCCTGTCGGGCCCTGTCGGGCTCTGTCGGGCTCTGTCGTGCCCTGTCGGGCTCTGTCGGGCTCGGTCGGGCCCTGTCGGGCCCTGTCGGGCTCTGTCGGGCTCTGTCGGGCTCTGTCGGGCCTGTCGGGCTCTGTCGGGCTCTATCGGGCTCTACTGGGCCCTGTCGGGCCCTGTCGGGCTCTGTCGGGCCCTGTCGGGCCCTGTCGGGCTCTGTCGGGCTCTGTCGGGCTCTGTCGGGCTCTACTGGGCCCTGTCGGGCTCTGTTGGGCTCTGTCGGGCTCTGTCGGGCTCTGTCGGGCTCTACTGGGCCCTGTCGGGCTCTGTCGGGCTCTGTCGGGCCCTGTCGGGCCCTGTCGGGCTCTGTCGGGCCCTGTCGGGCTCTGTCGGGCTCTGTCGGGCCCTGTCGGGCTCTGTCGGGCTCTGTTGGGCTCTGTCGGGCTCTACTGGGCCCTGTTGGGCCCTGTCGGGCCCTGTCAGGCCATGTCGGGCTCTGTTCAGGCCCTGTCGGGCCCTGTCGGGCCCTGTCGGGCTCTGTCGGGCTCTGTCGGGTCCTGTCGGGCTCTGTCGGGCTCTGTCGGGCCCTGTCGGGCCCTGTCGGGCTCTGTCGGGCTCTGTCGGACTCTACTGGGCTCTGTCGGGCTCTGTCGGGCTCTGTCGGGCTCTGTCGGGCTCTACTGGGCCCAGTCGGGCTCTGTCGGGCTCTGTCGGGCCCTGTCGGGCCCTGTCGGGCTCTGTCGGGCTCTGTCGGGCTCTGTCGGGCTCTACTGGGCTCTGTCGGGCTCTGTCGGGCTCTGTCGGGCTCTACTGGGCCCTGTCGGGCTCTGTCGGGCTCTGTGGGGCCCTGTGGGGCTCTGTCGGGCTCTGTCGGGCTCTGTCGGGCTCTGTCGGGCTCTGTCGGGCTCTACTGGGCTCTACTGGGCTCTGTCGGGCTCTACTGGTCCCTGTCGGGCCCTGTCGGGCTCTGTCGGGCTCTGTCGTGCCCTGTCGGGCTCTGTCGGGCTCTGTCGGGCCCTGTCGGGCCCTGTCGGGCTCTGTCGGGCTCTGTCGGGCCCTGTCGGGCTCTGTCGGGCTCTACTGGGCCCTGTCGGGCTCTGTTGGGCTCTGTCGGGCTCTGTCGGGCTCTGTCGGGCTCTACTGGGCCCTGTCGGGCTCTGTCGGGCTCTGTCGGGCTCTGTCGGGTTCTACTGGGCCCTGTCGGGCCCTGTCGGGCCCTGTCGGGCTCTGTCGGGCTCTGTCGGGCTCTGTCGGGCTCTACTGGGCTCTGTCGGGCCCTGTCGGGCTCTGTCGGGCTCTGTCGGGCCCTGTCGGGCCCTGTCGGGCTCTGTCGGGCTCTGTCGGGCTCTACTGGGCTCTGTCGGGCTCTGTCGGGCTCTGTCGGGCTCTACTGGGCCCTGTCGGGCCCTGTCGGGCCCTGTCGGGCCCTGTCGGGCTCTGTCGGGCTCTGTCGGGCCCTGTCGGGCTCTGTCGGGCTCTGTCGGGCTCTGTCGGGTTCTACTGGGCCCTGTCGGGCCCTGTCGGGCCCTGTCGGGCTCTGTCGGGCTCTGTCGGGCTCTGTCGGGCTCTACTGGGCTCTGTCGGGCCCTGTCGGGCTCTGTCGGGCTCTGTCGGGCCCTGTCGGGCCCTGTCGGGCTCTGTCGGGCTCTGTCGGGCTCTACTGGGCTCTGTCGGGCTCTGTCGGGCTCTGTCGGGCTCTACTGGGCCCAGTCGGGCTCTGTCGGGCTCTGTCGGGCCCTGTCGGGCCCTGTCGGGCTCTGTCGGGCTCTGTCGGGCTCTGTCGGGCTCTACTGGGCTCTGTCGGGCTCTGTCGGGCTCTGTCGGGCTCTGTCGGGCTCTACTGGGCCATGTCGGGCTCTGTCGGGCTCTGTGGGGCCCTGTCTGGCTCTGTCGGGCTCTGTCGGGCTCTGTCGGGCCCTGTCGGGCCCTGTCGGGCCCTGTCGGGCTCTGTCGGGCTCTGTCGGGCTCTCTCGGGCTCTACTGGGCCCTGTCGGGCTCTGTCGGGCTCTGTCGGGCCCTGTCGGGCCCTGTCGGGCTCTGTCGGGCTCTACTGGGCCCTGTCGGGCCCTGTCGGGCCCTGTCGGGCTCTGTCGGGCTCTGTCGGGCTCTGTCGGGCTCTACTGGGCTCTACTGGGCTCTGTCGGGCTCTACTGGGCCCTGTCGGGCCCTGTCGGGCTCTGTCGGGCTCTGTCGTGCCCTGTCGGGCTCTGTCGGGCTCTGTCGGGCCCTGTCGGGCCCTGTCGGGCTCTGTCGGGCTCTGTCGGGCTCTGTCGGGCCCTGTCGGGCTCTGTCGGGCTCTATCGGGCTCTACTGGGCCCTGTCGGGCCCTGTCGGGCTCTGTCGGGCCCTGTCGGGCCCTGTCGGGCTCTGTCGGGCTCTGTCGGGCTCTGTCGGGCTCTACTGGGCCCTGTCGGGCTCTGTTGGGCTCTGTCGGGCTCTGTCGGGCTCTGTCGGGCTCTACTGGGCCCTGTCGGGCTCTGTCGGGCTCTGTCGGGCCCTGTCGGGCCCTGTCGGGCTCTGTCGGGCCCTGTCGGGCTCTGTCGGGCTCTGTCGGGCCCTGTCGGGCTCTGTCGGGCTCTGTCGGGCTCTGTCGGGCTCTACTGGGCCCTGTCGGGCCCTGTCGGGCCCTGTCAGGCCATGTCGGGCTCTGTCAGGCCCTGTCGGGCCCTGTCGGGCCCTGTCGGGCTCTGTCGGGCTCTGTCGGGTCCTGTCGGGCTCTGTCGGGCTCTGTCGGGCCCTGTCGGGCCCTGTCGGGCTCTGTCGGGCTCTGTCGGACTCTACTGGGCTCTGTCGGGCTCTGTCGGGCTCTGTCGGGCTCTGTCGGGCTCTGTCGGGCTCTACTGGGCCCTGTCGGGCTCTGTCGGGCCCTGTCGGGCCCTGTCGGGCTCTGTCGGGCTCTGTCGGGCCCTGTCGGGCTCTATCGGGCTCTGTCGGGCCCTGTCGGGCTCTGTCGTGCCCTGTCGGGCTCTGTCGGGCCCTGTCGGGCCCTGTCGGGCTCTGTCGGGCTCTGTCGGGCCCTGTCGGGCTCTGTCGGGCTCTGTCGGGCTCTATCGGGCTCTTCTGGGCCCTGTCGGGCCCTGTCGGGCTCTGTCGGGCTCTGTCGGGCCCTGTCGGGCCCTGTCGGGCTCTGTCGGGCTCTGTCGGGCTCTACTGGGCTCTGTCGGGCTCTGTCGGGCTCTGTCGGGCTCTACTGGGCCCTGTCGGGCTCTGTCGGGCTCTGTCGGGCCCTGTCGGGCCCTGTCGGGCTCTGTCGGGCTCTGTCGGGCTCTGTCGGGCTCTACTGGGCTCTGTCGGGCTCTGTCGGGCTCTGTCGGGCTCTGTCGGGCTCTACTGGGCCATGTCGGGCTCTGTCGGGCTCTGTGGGGCCCTGTCTGGCTCTGTCGGGCTCTGTCGGGCTCTGTCGGGCCCTGTCGGGCTCTGTCGGGCCCTGTCGGGCCCTGTCGGGCCCTGTCGGGCTCTGTCGGGCTCTGTCGGGCTCTCTCGGGCTCTACTGGGCCCTGTCGGGCTCTGTCGGGCTCTGTCGGGCCCTGTCGGGCTCTGTCGGGCTCTGTCGGGCCCTGTCGGGCTCTGTCGGGCTCTACTGGGCTCTGTCGGGCCCTGTCGGGCCCTGTCGGGCTCTGTCGGGCTCTGTCGGGCTCTGTCGGGCTCTACTGGGCTCTACTGGGCTCTGTCGGGCTCTACTGGGCCCTGTCGGGCCCTGTCGGGCTCTGTCGGGCTCTGTCGTGCCCTGTCGGGCTCTGTCGGGCTCTGTCGGGCCCTGTCGGGCCCTGTCGGGCTCTGTCGGGCTCTGTCGGGCTCTGTCGGGCCCTGTCGGGCTCTGTCGGGCTCTATCGGGCTCTACTGGGCCCTGTCGGGCCCTGTCGGGCTCTGTCGGGCCCTGTCGGGCTCTGTCGGGTCCTGTCGGGCCCTGTCGGGCTCTGTCGGGCTCTGTCGGGCTCTGTCGGGCTCTACTGGGCCCTGTCGGGCTCTGTTGGGCTCTGTCGGGCTCTGTCGGGCTCTGTCGGGCTCTACTGGGCCCTGTCGGGCTCTGTCGGGCTCTGTCGGGCCCTGTCGGGCCCTGTCGGGCTCTGTCGGGCCCTGTCGGGCTCTGTCGGGCTCTACTGGGCCCTGTCGGGCCCTGTCGGGCCCTGTCAGGCCATGTCGGGCTCTGTCAGGCCCTGTCGGGCCCTGTCGGGCCCTGTCGGGCTCTGTCGGGCTCTGTCGGGTCCTGTCGGGCTCTGTCGGGCTCTGTCGGGCCCTGTCGGGCCCTGTCGGGCTCTGTCGGGCTCTGTCGGACTCTACTGGGCTCTGTCGGGCTCTGTCGGGCTCTGTCGGGCTCTGTCGGGCTCTGTCGGGCTCTACTGGGCCCTGTCGGGCTCTGTCGGGCCCTGTCGGGCCCTGTCGGGCTCTGTCGGGCTCTGTCGGGCCCTGTCGGGCTCTATCGGGCTCTGTCGGGCCCTGTCGGGCTCTATCGTGCCCTGTCGGGCTCTGTCGGGCCCTGTCGGGCCCTGTCGGGCTCTGTCGGGCTCTGTCGGGCCCTGTCGGGCTCTGTCGGGCTCTGTCGGGCTCTATCGGGCTCTTCTGGGCCCTGTCGGGCCCTGTCGGACCCTGTCGGGCTCTGTCGGGCCCTGTCGGGCTCTGTCGGGCTCTGTCGGGCTCTGTCGGGCTCTGTCGGGCTCTACTGGGCTCTACTGGGCTCTGTCGGGCTCTACTGGGCTCTGTCGGGCTCTGTCGGGCTCTGTCGGGCCCTGTCGGGCTCTGTCGGGCTCTGTCGGGCTTTGTCGGGCTCTGTCGGGCCCTGTCGGGCTCTGTCGGGCCCTGTCGGGCCCTGTCGGGCCCTGTCGGGCTCTGTCGGGCTCTGTCGGGCTCTGTCGGGCTCTACTGGGCCCTGTCGGGCCCTGTCGGGCTCTGTCGGGCCCTGTCGGGCTCTGTCGGGCTCTGTCGGGCCATGTCGGGCCCTGTCGGGCTCTGTCGGGCTCTGTCGGGCTCTGTCGGGCTCTACTGGGCCCTGTCGGGCTCTGTCGGGCTCTGTCGGGCCCTGTCGGGCCCTGTCGGGCTCTGTCAGGCTCTGTAGGGCTCTGTCGGGCTCTACTGGGCCCTGTCGGGCCCTGTCGGGCCCTGTCGGGCTCTACTGGGCTCTACTGGGCTCTGTCGGGCTCTTTCGGGCTCTACTGGGCCCTGTCGGGCTCTGTCGGGCCCTGTCGGGCCCTGTCGGGCTCTGTCGGGCTCTGTCGGGCTCTGTCGGGCTCTACTGGGCTCTACTGGGCTCTGTCGGGCTCTGTCGGGCTCTACTGGGCCCTGTCGGGCCCTGTCGGGCCCTGTCGGGCTCTGTCGGGCTCTGTCGGGCTCTACTGGGCCCTGTCGGGCTCTGTCGGGCCCTGTCGGGCTCTGTCGGGCCCTGTCGGGCCCTGTCGGGCTCTGTCGGGCCCTGTCGGGCTCTGTCGGGCTCTGTCGGGCTCTGTCGGGCTCTGTCGGGCTCTACTGGGCCCTGTCGGGCTCTGTCGGGCTCTGTCGGGCTCTGTCGAGCCCTGTCGGGCTCTGTCGGGCCCTGTCGGGCCCTGTCGGGCTCTGTCGGGCCCTGTCGGGGTCTGTCGGGCTCTGTCGGGCTCTGTCGGGCTCTACTGGGCCCTGTCGGGCTCTGTCGGGCTCTGTCGGGCTCTGTCGGGCCCTGTCGGGCTCTGTCGGGCTCTACTGGGCCCTGTCGGGCTCTGTCGGGCTCTGTCGGGCCCTGTCGGGCTCTGTCGGGCTCTGTCGGGCTCTGTCGGGCTCTACTGGGCCCTGTCGGGCGCTGTCGGGCTCTGTCGGGCTCTGTCGGGCCCTGTCGGGCTCTGTCGGGCTCTGTCGGGCTCTACTGGGCCCTGTCGGGTTCTGTCGGGCTCTGTCGGGCTCTGTCGGGCTCTACTGGGCCCTGTCGGGCTCTGTCGGGCTCTGTCGGGCTCTGTCGGGCTCTGTCGGGCTCTGTCGGGCCCTCTCGGCTCTGTCGGGCTCTACTGGGCTCTGTCGGGCTCTGTCGGGCTCTACTGGGCCCTGTCGGGCCCTGTCGGGCCCTGACGGGCTCTGTCGGGCTCTACTGGGCTCTGTCGGGCCCTGTCGGGCCCTGTCGGGCTCTGTCGGGCTCTGTCGGGCTCTACTGGGCTCTGTCGGGCTCTGTCGGGCTTTGTCGGGCTCTGTCGGGCTCTACTGGGCCCTGTCGGGCTCTGTCGGGCCCTGTCGGGCTCTGTCGGTCTCTGTCGGGCCCTGTCGGGCTCTGTCGGGCTCTGTCGGGCTCTGTCGGGCTCTGTCGGGCTCTACTGGGCTCTGTCGGGTTCTACTGGGCTCTACTGGGCCCTGTCGGGCTCTGTCGGGCTCTGTCGGGCTCTGTCGGGCCCTGTCGGGCCCTGTCGGGCTCTGTCGGTCCCTGTCGGGCTCTGTCGGGCTCTGTCGGGCTCTGTCGGGCTGTACTGGGCTTTGTCGGGCTCTGTCGGGCTCTGTCGGGCTCTGTCGGGCCCTGTCGGGCTCTGTCGGGCTCTACTGGGCCCTGTCGGACCCTGTCGGGCTCTGTCGGGCTCTGTCGGGCCCTGTCGGGCTCTGTCGGGCTCTGTCGTGCCCTGTCGGGCCCTGTCGGGCTCTGTCGGGCCCTGTCGGGCTCTGCCGGGCCCTGTCGGGCCCTGTCGGGCTCTGTCCGGTTCTACTGGGCCCTGTCGGGCCCTGTCGGGCTCTGTCCGGTTCTACTGGGCCCTGTCGGGCCCTGTCGGGCACTGTCGGGCTCTGTCGGGCTCTGTCGGGCTCTGTCGGGCTCTGTCGGGCTCTACTGGGCCCTGTCGGGCTCTGTCGGGCTCTGTCGGGCCCTGTCGGGCCCTGTCGGGCTCTGTCGGGCTCTGTCGGGCTCTGTCGGGCTCTACTGGGCTCTGTCGGGCTCTGTCGGGCTCTGTCGGGCTCTGTCGGGCTCTACTGGGCCCTGTCGGGCTCTGTCTGGCTCTGTGGGGCCCTGTCGGGCCCTGTCGGGCCCTGTCGGGCTCTGTCGGGCTCTGTCGGGCCCTGTCGGGCTCTGTCGGGCTCTGTCGGACTCTGTCGGGCTCTGTCGGGCTCTACTGGGCCCTGTCGGGCTCTGTCGGGCTCTGTTGGGCCCTGTCGGGCTCTGTCGGGCTCTGTCGGGCCCTGTCGGGCTCTGTCGGGCTCTACTGGGCCCTGTCGGGCCCTGTCGGGCCCTGTCGGGCTCTGTCGGGCTCTGTCGGGCTCTGTCGGGCTCTACTGGGCTCTACTGGGCTCTGTCGGGCTCTACTGGGCCCTGTCGGGCCCTGTCGGGCTCTGTCGGGCTCTGTCGGGCCCTGTCGGGCTCTGTCGGGCTCTGTCGGGCCCTTTCGGGCTCTATCGGGCCCTGTCGGGCCCTGTCGGGCCCTGTCGGGCTCTGTCGGGCTCTGTCGGGCCCTGTCGGGCTCTGTCGGGCTCTGTCGGGCTCTATCGGGCTCTACTGGGCCCTGTCGGGCCCTGTCGAGCTCTGTCGGGCCCTGTCGGGCCCTGTCGGGCTCTGTCAGGCTCTGTCGGGCTCTGTCGGGCTCTACTGGGCCCTGTCGGGCTCTGTCGGGCTCTGTCGGGCTCTGTCGGGCTCTGTCGGGCTCTACTGGGCCCTGTCGGGCTCTGTCGGGCTCTATCGGGCCCTGTCGGGCCCTGTCGGGCCCTGTCGGGCTCTGTCGGGCTCTGTCGGGCCCTGTCGGGCTCTGTCGGGCTCTGTCGGGCTCTATCGGGCTCTACTGGGCCCTGTCGGGCCCTGTCGGGCCCTGTTTGGCTCTGTCGGGCCCTGTCGGGCCCTGTCGGGCTCTGTCGGGCCCTGTGGGCTCTGTCGGGCTCTGTCGGGCCCTGTCGGGCTCTGTCGGGCTCTACTGGGCTCTGTCGGGCTCTGTCGGGCTCTGTCGGGCTCTACTGGGCCCTGTCGGGCTCTGTCGGGCTCTGTCGGGCCCTGTCGGGCTCTGTCGGGCTCTGTCGGGCTCTGTCGGGCTCTGTCGGGCCCTGTCGGGCCCTGTCGGGCCCTGTCGGGCTCTGTCGGGCTCTGTCGGGCTCTGTCGGGCCCTGTCGGGCTCTGTCGGGCCCTGTCGGGCCCTGTCGGGCTCTGTCGGGCTCTGTCGGGCCCTGTCGGGCTCTGTTGGGCTCTGTCGGGCTCTGTCGGGCTCTACTGGGCCCTGTCGGGCTCTGTCGGGCTCTGTCAGGCCCTGTCGGGCTCTGTCGGGCTCTGTCGGGCCCTGTCGGGCTCTGTCGGGCTCTACTGGGCCCTGTCGGGCCCTGTCGGGCCCTGTCGGGCTCTGTCGGGCTCTGTCGGGCTCTGTCGGGCTCTACTGGGCTCTACTGGGCTCTGTCGGGCTCTACTGGGCTCTGTCGGGCTCTACTGGGCTCTGTCGGGCTCTGTCGGGCCCTGTCGGGCTCTGTCGGGCTCTGTCGTGCCCTGTCGGGCTTTGTCGGGCTCTGTCGGGCCCTGTCGGGCTCTGTCGGGCCCTGTCGGGCCCTGTCGCGCTCTGTCGGGCTCTGTCGGGCCCTGTCGGGCTCTGTCGGGCTCTGTCGGGCTCTATCGGGCTCTACTGGGCCCTGTCGGGCCCTGTCGGGCTCTGTCGGGCCCTGTCGGGCCCTGTCGGGCCCTGTCGGGCTCTGTCGGGCTCTGTCGGGCTCTGTCGGGCTCTACTGGGCCCTGTCGGGCTCTGTCGGGCTCTGTCGGGCTCTGTCGGGTTCTACTGGGCCCTGTCGGGCCCTGTCGGGCCCTGTCGGGCTCTGTCGGGCTCTGTCGGGCTCTGTCGGGCTCTACTGGGCTCTGTCGGGCCCTGTCGGGCTCTGTCGGGCTCTGTCGGGCCCTGTCGGGCCCTGTCGGGCTCTGTCGGGCTCTGTCGGGCTCTACTGGGCTCTGTCGGGCTCTGTCGGGCTCTGTCGTGCCCTGTCGGGCTTTGTCGGGCTCTGTCGGGCCCTGTCGGGCTCTGTCGGGCCCTGTCGGGCTCTGTCGGGCTCTGTCGGGCCCTGTCGGGCTCTGTCGGGCTCTGTCGGGCTCTGTCGGGTTCTACTGGGCCCTGTCGGGCCCTGTCGGGCCCTGTCGGGCTCTGTCGGGCTCTGTCGGGCTCTGTCGGGCTCTACTGGGCTCTGTCGGGCTCTGTCGGGCTCTGTCGGGCTCTACTGGGCCCTGTCGGGCTCTGTCGGGCTCTGTCGGGCCCTGTCGGGCCCTGTCGGGCTCTGTCGGGCTCTGTCGGGCTCTGTCGGGCTCTACTGGGCTCTGTCGGGCTCTGTCGGGCTCTGTCGGGCTCTGTCGGGCTCTACTGGGCCATGTCGGGCTCTGTCGGGCTCTGTGGGGCCCTGTCTGGCTCTGTCGGGCTCTGTCGGGCTCTGTCGGGCCCTGTCGGGCCCTGTCGGGCCCTGTCGCGCTCTGTCGGGCTCTGTCGGGCTCTCTCGGGCTCTACTGGGCCCTGTCGGGCTCTGTCGGGCTCTGTCGGGCCCTGTCGGGCTCTGTCGGGCTCTGTCGGGCCCTGTCGGGCTCTGTCGGGCTCTACTGGGCCCTGTCGGGCCCTGTCGGGCCCTGTCGGGCTCTGTCGGGCTCTGTCGGGCTCTGTCGGGCTCTACTGGGCTCTACTGGGCTCTGTCGGCCTCTACTGGGCCCTGTCGGGCCCTGTCGGGCTCTGTCGGGCTCTGTCGTGCCCTGTCGGGCTCTGTCGGGCTCTGTCGGGCCCTGTCGGGCCCTGTCGGGCTCTGTCGGGCTCTGTCGGGCTCTGTCGGGCCCTGTCGGGCTCTGTCGGGCTCTATCGGGCTCTACTGGGCCCTGTCGGGCCCTGTCGGGCTCTGTCGGGCCCTGTCGGGCTCTGTCGGGCCCTGTCGGGCCCTGTCGGGCTCTGTCGGGCTCTGTCGGGCTCTGTCGGGCTCTACTGGGCCCTGTCGGGCTCTGTTGGGCTCTGTCGGGCTCTGTCGGGCTCTGTCGGGCTCTACTGGGCCCTGTCGGGCTCTGTCGGGCTCTGTCGGGCCCTGTCGGGCCCTGTCGGGCTCTGTCGGGCCCTGTCGGGCTCTGTCGGGCTCTGTCGGGCCCTGTCGGGCTCTGTCGGGCTCTGTCGGGCTCTGTCGGGCTCTACTGGGCCCTGTCGGGCCCTGTCGGGCCCTGTCAGGCCATGTCGGGCTCTGTCAGGCCCTGTCGGGCCCTGTCGGGCCCTGTCGGGCTCTGTCGGGCTCTGTCGGGCCCTGTCGGGCCCTGTCGGGCTCTGTCGGGCTCTGTCGGACTCTACTGGGCTCTGTCGGGCTCTGTCGGGCTCTGTCGGGCTCTACTGGGCCCAGTCGGGCTCTGTCGGGCTCTGTCGGGCCCTGTCGGGCCCTGTCGGGCTCTGTCGGGCTCTGTCGGGCTCTGTCGGGCTCTACTGGGCTCTGTCGGGCTCTGTCGGGCTCTGTCGGGCTCTACTGGGCTCTGTCGGGCTCTGTCGGGCTCTGTGGGGCCCTGTGGGGCTCTGTCGGGCTCTGTCGGGCTCTGTCGGGCTCTGTCGGGCTCTACTGGGCTCTACTGGGCTCTGTCGGGCTCTACTGGGCCCTGTCGGGCCCTGTCGGGCTCTGTCGGGCTCTGTCGTGCCCTGTCGGGCTCTGTCGGGCTCTGTCGGGCCCTGTCGGGCCCTGTCGGGCTCTGTCGGGCTCTGTCGGGCTCTGTCGGGCTCTGTCGGGCTCTACTGGGCCCTGTCGGGCTCTGTTGGGCTCTGTCGGGCTCTGTCGGGCTCTGTCGGGCTCTACTGGGCCCTGTCGGGCTCTGTCGGGCTCTGTCGGGCTCTGTCGGGTTCTACTGGGCCCTGTCGGGCCCTGTCGGGCCCTGTCGGGCTCTGTCGGGCTCTGTCGGGCTCTACTGGGCTCTGTCGGGCTCTGTCGGGCTCTGTCGGGCTCTACTGGGCCCTGTCGGGCTCTGTCGGGCTCTGTCGGGCCCTGTCGGGCCCTGTCGGGCTCTGTCGGGCTCTGTCGGGCTCTGTCGGGCTCTACTGGGCTCTGTCGGGCTCTGTCGGGCTCTGTCGTGCTCTGTCGGGCTCTACTGGGCCATGTCGGTCTCTGTCGGGCTCTGTGGGGCCCTGTCGGGCTCTGTCGGGCTCTGTCGGGCTCTGTCGGGCCCTGTCGGGCTCTGTCGGGCCCTGTCGGGCCCTGTCGGGCTCTGTCGGGCTCTGTCGGGCCCTGTCGGGCTCTGTCGGGCTCTGTCGGGCCCTGTCGGGCTCTGTCGGGCTCTACTGGGCCCTGTCGGGCCCTGTCGGGCCCTGTCGGGCTCTGTCGGGCTCTGTCGGGCTCTGTCGGGCTCTACTGGGCTCTACTGGGCTCTGTCGGGCTCTACTGGGCCCTGTCGGGCCCTGTCGGGCTCTGTCGGGCTCTGTCGTGCCCTGTCGGGCTCTGTCGGGCTCTGTCGGGCCCTGTCGGGCCCTGTCGGGCTCTGTCGGGCTCTGTCGGGCCCTGTCGGGCTCTGTCGGGCTCTATCGGGCTCTACTGGGCCCTGTCGGGCCCTGTCGGGCTCTGTCGGGCCCTGTCGGGCTCTGTCGGGCCCTGTCGGGCCCTGTCGGGCTCTGTCGGGCTCTGTCGGGCTCTGTCGGGCTCTACTGGGCCCTGTCGGGCTCTGTTGGGCTCTGTCGGGCTCTGTCGGGCTCTGTCGGGCTCTACTGGGCCCTGTCGGGCTCTGTCGGGCTCTGTCGGGCTCTGTCGGGCCCTGTCGGGCTCTGTCGGGCCCTGTCGGGCTCTGTCGGGATCTGTCGGGCCCTGTCGGGCTCTGTCGGGCTCTGTCGGGCTCTATCGGGCTCTATTGGGCCCTGTCGGGCCATGTCGGGCCCTGTCGGGCCCTGTCGGGCTCTGTCGGGCCCTGTCGGGCCCTGTCGGGCTCTGTCGGGCTCTGTCGGGCTCTGTCGGGTCCTGTCGGGCTCTGTCGGGCTCTGTCGGGCCCTGTCGGGCCCTGTCGGGCTCTGTCGGGCTCTGTCGGACTCTACTGGGCTCTGTCGGGCTCTGTCGGGCTCTGTCGGGCTCTGTCGGGCTCTACTGGGCCCATTCGGGCTCTGTCGGGCTCTGTCGGGCCCTGTCGGGCCCTGTCGGGCTCTGTCGGGCTCTGTCGGGCTCTACTGGGCTCTGTCGGGCTCTGTCGGGCTCTGTCGGGCTCTACTGGGCCCTGTCGGGCTCTACTTGGCCCTGTCAGGCTCTGTCGGGCTCTGTGGGGCCCTGTCGGGCTCTGTCGGGCCCTGTCGGGCCCTGTCGGGCTCTGTCGGGCCCTGTCGGGCTCTGTCGGGCTCTGTCGGGCCATGTCGGGCCCTGTCGGGCTCTGTCGGGCTCTGTCGGGCTCTGTCGGGCTCTACTGGGCCCTGTCGGGCTCTGTCGGGCCCTGTCGGGCCCTGTCGGGCTCTGTCGGGCTCTGTCGGGCCCTGTCGGGCTCTATCGGGCTCTGTCGGGCCCTGTCGGGCTCTATCGTGCCCTGTCGGGCTCTGTCGGGCCCTGTCGGGCTCTGTCGGGCTCTGTCGGGCCCTGTCGGGCTCTGTCGGGCTCTGTCGGGCTCTATCGGGCTCTTCTGGGCCCTGTCGGGCCCTGTCGGACCCTGTCGGTCTCTGTCGGGCCCTGTCGGGCTCTGTCGGGCTCTGTCGGGCTCTGTCGGGCTCTGTCGGGCTCTACTGGGCTCTACTGGGCTCTGTCGGGCTCTACTGGGCTCTGTCGGGCTCTGTCGGGCTCTGTCGGGCCCTGTCGGGCTCTGTCGGGCTCTGTCGGGCTTTGTCGGGCTCTGTCGGGCCCTGTCGGGCTCTGTCGGGCCCTGTCGGGCCCTGTCGGGCTCTGTCGGGACCTGTCGGGCTCTGTCGGGCTCTGTCGGGCTCTGTCGGGCTCTACTGGGCCCTGTCGGGCCCTGTCGGGCTCTGTCGGGCCCTGTCGGGCTCTGTCGGGCTCTGTCGGGCCATGTCGGGCCCTGTCGGGCTCTGTCGGGCTCTGTCGGGCTCTGTCGGGCTCTACTGGGCCCTGTCGGGCTCTGTCGGGCTCTGTCGGGCCCTGTCGGGCTCTGTCAGGCTCTGTAGGGCTCTGTCGGGCTCTACTGGGCCCTGTCGGGCCCTGTCGGGCCCTGTCGGGCTCTACTGGGCTCTACTGGGCTCTGTCGGGCTCTTTCGGGCTCTACTGGGCCCTGTCGGGCCCTGTCGGGCTCTGTCGGGCCCTGTCGGGCCCTGTCGGGCTCTGTCGGGCTCTGTCGGGCTCTGTCGGGCTCTACTGGGCTCTACTGGGCTCTGTCGGGCTCTGTGGGGCTCTACTGGGCCCTGTCGGGCCCTGTCGGGCCCTGTCGGGCTCTGTCGGGCTCTGTCGGGCTCTACTGGGCCCTGTCGGGCTCTGTCGGGCCCTGTCGGGCTCTGTCGGGCCCTGTCGGGCCCTGTCGGGCTCTGTCGGGCCCTGTCGGGCTCTGTCGGGCTCTGTCGGGCTCTGTCGGGCTCTGTCGGGCTCTACTGGGCCCTGTCGGGCTCTGTCGGGCTCTGTCGGGCTCTGTCGAGCCCTGTCGGGCTCTGTCGGGCCCTGTCGGGCCCTGTCGGGCTCTGTCGGGCCCTGTCGGGCTCTGTCGGGCTCTGTCGGGCTCTACTGGGCCCTGTCGGGCTCTGTCGGGCTCTGTCGGGCTCTGTCGGGCCCTGTCGGGCTCTGTCGGGCTCTACTGGGCCCTGTCGGGCTCTGTCGGGCTCTGTCGGGCCCTGTCGGGCTCTGTCGGGCTCTGTCGGGCTCTGTCGGGCTCTACTGGGCCCTGTCGGGCGCTGTCGGGCTCTGTCGGGCTCTGTCGGGACCTGTCGGGCTCTGTCGGGCTCTGTCGGGCTCTACTGGGCCCTGTCGGGCCCTGTCGGGCTCTGTCGGGCTCTGTCGGGCTCTACTGGGCCCTGTCGGGCTCTGTCGGGCTCTGTCGGGCTCTGTCGGGCTCTGTCGGGCTCTACTGGGCTCTGTCGGGCTCTGTCGGGCTTTGTCGGGCTCTGTCGGGCTCTACTGGGCCCTGTCGGGCTCTGTCGGGCCCTGTCGGGCTCTGTCGGTCTCTGTCGGGCCCTGTCGGGCTCTGTCGGGCTCTGTCGGGCTCTGTCGGGCTGTACTGGGCTTTGTCGGGCTCTGTCGGGCTCTGTCGGGCTCTGTCGGGCCCTGTCGGGCCCTGTCGGGCTCTACTGGGCCCTGTCGGACCCTGTCGGGCTCTGTCGGGCTCTGTCGTGCCCTGTCGGGCCCTGTCGGGCTCTGTCGGGCCCTGTCGGGCTCTGCCGGGCCCTGTCGGGCCCTGTCGGGCTCTGTCCGGTTCTACTGGGCCCTGTCGGGCCCTGTCGGGCTCTGTCCGGTTCTACTGGGCCCTGTCGGGCCCTGTCGGGCCCTGTCGGGCTCTGTCGGGCTCTGTCGGGCTCTGTCGGGCTCTACTGGGCCCTGTCGGGCTCTGTCGGGCTCTGTCGGGCCCTGTCGGGCCCTGTCGGGCTCTGTCGGGCTCTGTCGGGCTCTACTGGGCTCTGTCGGGCTCTGTCGGGCTCTGTCGGGCTCTGTTGGGCTCTACTGGGCCCTGTCGGGCTCTGTCTGGCTCTGTGGGGCCCTGTCGGGCCCTGTCGGGCCCTGTCGGGCTCTGTCGGGCTCTGTCGGGCCCTGTCGGGCTCTGTCGGGCTCTGTCGGACTCTGTCGGGCTCTGTCGGGCTCTACTGGGCCCTGTCGGGCTCTGTCGGGCTCTGTTGGGCCCTGTCGGGCTCTGTCGGGCTCTGTCGGGCCCTGTCGGGCTCTGTCGGGCTCTACTGGGCCCTGTCGGGCCCTGTCGGGCCCTGTCGGGCTCTGTCGGGCTCTGTCGGGCTCTGTCGGGCTCTGTCGGGCTCTACTGGGCTCTACTGGGCTCTGTCGGGCTCTACTGGGCCCTGTCGGGCCCTGTCGGGCTCTGTCGGGCTCTGTCGGGCCCTGTCGGGCTCTGTCGGGCTCTGTCGGGCCCTTTCGGGCTCTATCGGGCCCTGTCGGGCTCTGTCGGGCCCTGTCGGGCCCTGTCGGGCCCTGTCGGGCTCTGTCGGGCTCTGTCGGGCCCTGTCGGGCTCTGTCGGGCTCTGTCGGGCTCTATCGGGCTCTACTGGGCCCTGTCGGGCCCTGTCGGGCTCTGTCGGGCCCTGTCGGGCCCTGTCGGGCTCTGTCAGGCTCTGTCGGGCTCTGTCGGGCTCTACTGGGCCCTGTCGGGCTCTGTCGGGCTCTGTCGGGCTCTGTCGGGCTCTGTCGGGCTCTACTGGGCCCTGTCGGGCTCTGTCGGGCTCTGTCGGGCTCTGTCGGGCCCTGTCGGGCCCTGTCGGGCCCTGTCGGGCTCTGTCGGGCTCTGTCGGGCTCTACTGGGCTCTGTCGGGCTCTGTCGGGCTCTGTCGGGCTCTACTGGGCCCTGTCGGGCTCTGTCGGGCTCTGTCGGGCTCTGTCGGGCCCTGTCGGGCCCTGTCGGGCTCTGTCGGGCTCTGTCGGGCTCTATTGGCTCTGTCGGGCTCTGTCGGGCTCTGCCGGGCTCTACTGGGCCCTGTCGGGCTCTGTCGGGCTCTGTGGGGCCCTGTCGGGCTCTGTCGGGCTCTGTCGGGCTCTGTCGGGCCCTGTCGGGCTCTGTCGGGCCCTGTCGGGCCCTGTCGGGCTCTGTCGGGCTCTGTCGGGCCCTGTCAGGCTCTGTCGGGCTGTTTCGGGCCCTGTCGGGCTCTGTCGGGCTCTGTCGGGCTCTGTCGGGCTCTACTGGGCTCTACTGGGCTCTGTCGGGCTCTGTCGGGCTCTACTGGGCCCTGTCGGGCCCTGTCGGGCCCTGTCGCGCTCTGTCGGGCTCTGTCGGGCTCTACTGGGCCCTGTCGGGCTCTGTCGGGCCCTGTCGGGCTCTGTCGGGCTCTGTCGGGCCCTGTCGGGCCCTGTCGGGCTCTGTCGGGCCCTGTCGGGCTCTGTCGGGCTCTGTCGGGCTCTGTCGGGCTCTACTGGGCTCTGTCGGGCTCTGTCGGGCTCTGTCGGGCTCTACTGGGCCCTGTCGGGCCCTGTCGGGCTCTGTCGGGCCCTGTCGGGCTCTGTCGGGCTCTGTCGGGCTCTGTCGGGCCCTGTCGGGCTCTGTCGGGCCCTGTCGGGCCCTGTCGGGCTCTGTCGGGCCCTGTCGGGCTCTGTCGGTCTCTGTCGGGCTCTGTCGGGCTCTGTTGGGCTCTACTGGTCCCTGTCGTGCTCTATCGGGCTCTGTCGGGCTCTGTCGGGCCCTGTCGGGCTCTGTCGGGCTCTACTGGGCCCTGTCGGGCCCTGTCGGGCTCTGTCGGGCTCTGTCGGGCCCTGTCGGGCCCTGTCGGGCTCTGTCGGGCTCTGTCGGGCTCTGTCGGGCTCTACTGGGCCCTGTCGGGCGCTGTCGGGCTCTGTCGGGCTCTGTCCGGCTCTGTCCGGCTCTGTCGGGCTCTGTCGGGCTCTGTCGGGCTCTTCTGGGCCCTGTCGGGTTCTGTCGGGCTCTGTCGGGCTCTGTCGGGCTCTACTGGGCCCTGTCGGGCTCTGTCGGGCTCTGTCGGGCCCTGTCGGGCTCTGTCGGGCTCTGTCGGGCTCTGTCGGGCTCTGTCGGGCCCTCTCGGCTCTGTCGGGCTCTACTGTGCTCTGTCGGGCTCTGTCGGGCTCTACTGGGCCCTGTCGGGCCCTGTCGGGCCCTGTCGGGCTCTGTCGGGCTCTACTGGGCTCTGTCGGGCTCTGTCGGGCCCTGTCGGGCTCTGTCGGGCTCTGTCGGGCTCTACTGGGCTCTGTCGTGCTCTGTCGGGCTTTGTCGGGCTCTGTCGGGCTCTACTGGGCCCTGTCGGGCTCTGTCGGGCCCTGTCGGGCTCTGTCGGGCTCTGTCGGGCCCTGTTGGGCTCTGTCGGGCTCTGTCGGGCTCTGTCGGGCTCTGTCGGGCTCTACTGGGCTCTGTCGGGTTCTACTGGGCTCTACTGGGCCCTGTCGGGCTCTGTCGGGCTCTGTCGGGCTCTGTCGGGCTCTGTCGGGCCCTGTCGGGCTCTGTCGGTCCCTGTCGGGCTCTGTCGGGCTCTGTCGGGCTCTGTCGGGCTCTACTGGGCCCTGTCAGGCTCTGTCGGGCTCTGTCGGGCTCTGTCGGGCCCTGTCGGGCTCTGTCGGGCTCTGTCGGGCCCTGTCGGGCTCTGTCGGGCTCTACTGGGCCCTGTCGGGCCCTGTCGGGCTCTGTCGGGCTCTGTCGGGCCCTGTCGGGCTCTGTCGGGCTCTGTCGGGCTGTGTCGGGCTCTGTCGGGCTCTACTGGGCTCTACTGGGCTCTGTCGGGCTCTGTCGGGCTCTGTCGGGCTCTGTCGGTCCCTGTCGGGCTCTGTCGGGCTCTGTCGGGCTCTGTCGGGCTCTACTGGGCCCTGTCAGGCTCTGTCGGGCTCTGTCGGGCTCTGTCGGGCCCTGTCGGGCTCTGTCGGGCTCTGTCGGGCCCTGTCGGGCTCTGTCGGGCCCTGTCGGGCTCTACTGGGCCCTGTCGGACCCTGTCGGGCTCTGTCGGGCTCTGTCGGGCCCTGTCGGGCTCTGTCGGGCTCTGTCGTGCCCTGTCGGGCCCTGTCGGGCTCTGTCGGGCTCTGTCGGGCTCTGTCGGGCTGTACTGGGCTTTGTCGGGCTCTGTCGGGCTCTGTCGGGCTCTGTCGGGCCCTGTCGGGCCCTGTCGGGCTCTACTGGGCCCTGTCGGACCCTGTCGGGCTCTGTCGGGCTCTGTCGTGCCCTGTCGGGCCCTGTCGGGCTCTGTCGGGCCCTGTCGGGCTCTGCCGGGCCCTGTCGGGCCCTGTCGGGCTCTGTCCGGTTCTACTGGGCCCTGTCGGGCCCTGTCGGGCTCTGTCCGGTTCTACTGGGCCCTGTCGGGCCCTGTCGGGCCCTGTCGGGCTCTGTCGGGCTCTGTCGGGCTCTGTCGGGCTCTACTGGGCCCTGTCGGGCTCTGTCGGGCTCTGTCGGGCCCTGTCGGGCCCTGTCGGGCTCTGTCGGGCTCTGTCGGGCTCTGTCGGGCTCTACTGGGCTCTGTCGGGCTCTGTCGGGCTCTGTCGGGCTCTGTTGGGCTCTACTGGGCCCTGTCGGGCTCTGTCTGGCTCTGTGGGGCCCTGTCGGGCCCTGTCGGGCCCTGTCGGGCTCTGTCGGGCTCTGTCGGGCCCTGTCGGGCTCTGTCGGGCTCTGTCGGACTCTGTCGGGCTCTGTCGGGCTCTACTGGGCCCTGTCGGGCTCTGTCGGGCTCTGTTGGGCCCTGTCGGGCTCTGTCGGGCTCTGTCGGGCCCTGTCGGGCTCTGTCGGGCTCTACTGGGCCCTGTCGGGCCCTGTCGGGCCCTGTCGGGCTCTGTCGGGCTCTGTCGGGCTCTGTCGGGCTCTACTGGGCTCTACTGGGCTCTGTCGGGCTCTACTGGGCCCTGTCGGGCCCTGTCGGGCTCTGTCGGGCTCTGTCGGGCCCTGTCGGGCTCTGTCGGGCTCTGTCGGGCCCTTTCGGGCTCTATCGGGCCCTGTCGGGCTCTGTCGGGCCCTGTCGGGCCCTGTCGGACCCTGTCGGTCTCTGTCGGGCCCTGTCGGGCTCTGTCGGGCTCTGTCGGGCTCTGTCGGGCTCTGTCGGGCTCTACTGGGCTCTACTGGGCTCTGTCGGGCTCTACTGGGCTCTGTCGGGCTCTGTCGGGCTCTGTCGGGCCCTGTCGGGCTCTGTCGGGCTCTGTCGGGCTTTGTCGGGCTCTGTCGGGCCCTGTCGGGCTCTGTCGGGCCCTGTCGGGCCCTGTCGGGCTCTGTCGGGACCTGTCGGGCTCTGTCGGGCTCTGTCGGGCTCTGTCGGGCTCTACTGGGCCCTGTCGGGCCCTGTCGGGCTCTGTCGGGCCCTGTCGGGCTCTGTCGGGCTCTGTCGGGCCATGTCGGGCCCTGTCGGGCTCTGTCGGGCTCTGTCGGGCTCTGTCGGGCTCTACTGGGCCCTGTCGGGCTCTGTCGGGCTCTGTCGGGCCCTGTCGGGCTCTGTCAGGCTCTGTAGGGCTCTGTCGGGCTCTACTGGGCCCTGTCGGGCTCTACTGGGCTCTACTGGGCTCTGTCGGGCTCTTTCGGGCTCTACTGGGCCCTGTCGGGCCCTGTCGGGCTCTGTCGGGCCCTGTCGGGCCCTGTCGGGCTCTGTCGGGCTCTGTCGGGCTCTGTCGGGCTCTACTGGGCTCTACTGGGCTCTGTCGGGCTCTGTGGGGCTCTACTGGGCCCTGTCGGGCCCTGTCGGGCCCTGTCGGGCTCTGTCGGGCTCTGTCGGGCTCTACTGGGCCCTGTCGGGCTCTGTCGGGCCCTGTCGGGCTCTGTCGGGCCCTGTCGGGCCCTGTCGGGCTCTGTCGGGCCCTGTCGGGCTCTGTCGGGCTCTGTCGGGCTCTGTCGGGCTCTGTCGGGCTCTACTGGGCCCTGTCGGGCTCTGTCGGGCTCTGTCGGGCTCTGTCGAGCCCTGTCGGGCTCTGTCGGGCCCTGTCGGGCCCTGTCGGGCTCTGTCGGGCCCTGTCGGGCTCTGTCGGGCTCTGTCGGGCTCTACTGGGCCCTGTCGGGCTCTGTCGGGCTCTGTCGGGCTCTGTCGGGCCCTGTCGGGCTCTGTCGGGCTCTACTGGGCCCTGTCGGGCTCTGTCGGGCTCTGTCGGGCCCTGTCGGGCTCTGTCGGGCTCTGTCGGGCTCTGTCGGGCTCTACTGGGCCCTGTCGGGCGCTGTCGGGCTCTGTCGGGCTCTGTCGGGACCTGTCGGGCTCTGTCGGGCTCTGTCGGGCTCTACTGGGCCCTGTCGGGCCCTGTCGGGCTCTGTCGGGCTCTGTCGGGCTCTACTGGGCCCTGTCGGGCTCTGTCGGGCTCTGTCGGGCTCTGTCGGGCTCTGTCGGGCTCTACTGGGCTCTGTCGGGCTCTGTCGGGCTTTGTCGGGCTCTGTCGGGCTCTACTGGGCCCTGTCGGGCTCTGTCGGGCCCTGTCGGGCTCTGTCGGTCTCTGTCGGGCCCTGTCGGGCTCTGTCGGGCTCTGTCGGGCTCTGTCGGGCTGTACTGGGCTTTGTCGGGCTCTGTCGGGCTCTGTCGGGCTCTGTCGGGCCCTGTCGGGCCCTGTCGGGCTCTACTGGGCCCTGTCGGACCCTGTCGGGCTCTGTCGGGCTCTGTCGTGCCCTGTCGGGCCCTGTCGGGCTCTGTCGGGCCCTGTCGGGCTCTGCCGGGCCCTGTCGGGCCCTGTCGGGCTCTGTCCGGTTCTACTGGGCCCTGTCGGGCCCTGTCGGGCTCTGTCCGGTTCTACTGGGCCCTGTCGGGCCCTGTCGGGCCCTGTCGGGCTCTGTCGGGCTCTGTCGGGCTCTGTCGGGCTCTACTGGGCCCTGTCGGGCTCTGTCGGGCTCTGTCGGGCCCTGTCGGGCCCTGTCGGGCTCTGTCGGGCTCTGTCGGGCTCTACTGGGCTCTGTCGGGCTCTGTCGGGCTCTGTCGGGCTCTGTTGGGCTCTACTGGGCCCTGTCGGGCTCTGTCTGGCTCTGTGGGGCCCTGTCGGGCCCTGTCGGGCCCTGTCGGGCTCTGTCGGGCTCTGTCGGGCCCTGTCGGGCTCTGTCGGGCTCTGTCGGACTCTGTCGGGCTCTGTCGGGCTCTACTGGGCCCTGTCGGGCTCTGTCGGGCTCTGTTGGGCCCTGTCGGGCTCTGTCGGGCTCTGTCGGGCCCTGTCGGGCTCTGTCGGGCTCTACTGGGCCCTGTCGGGCCCTGTCGGGCCCTGTCGGGCTCTGTCGGGCTCTGTCGGGCTCTGTCGGGCTCTGTCGGGCTCTACTGGGCTCTACTGGGCTCTGTCGGGCTCTACTGGGCCCTGTCGGGCCCTGTCGGGCTCTGTCGGGCTCTGTCGGGCCCTGTCGGGCTCTGTCGGGCTCTGTCGGGCCCTTTCGGGCTCTATCGGGCCCTGTCGGGCTCTGTCGGGCCCTGTCGGGCCCTGTCGGGCCCTGTCGGGCTCTGTCGGGCTCTGTCGGGCCCTGTCGGGCTCTGTCGGGCTCTGTCGGGCTCTATCGGGCTCTACTGGGCCCTGTCGGGCCCTGTCGGGCTCTGTCGGGCCCTGTCGGGCCCTGTCGGGCTCTGTCAGGCTCTGTCGGGCTCTGTCGGGCTCTACTGGGCCCTGTCGGGCTCTGTCGGGCTCTGTCGGGCTCTGTCGGGCTCTGTCGGGCTCTACTGGGCCCTGTCGGGCTCTGTCGGGCTCTGTCGGGCTCTGTCGGGCCCTGTCGGGCCCTGTCGGGCCCTGTCGGGCTCTGTCGGGCTCTGTCGGGCTCTACTGGGCTCTGTCGGGCTCTGTCGGGCTCTGTCGGGCTCTACTGGGCCCTGTCGGGCTCTGTCGGGCTCTGTCGGGCTCTGTCGGGCCCTGTCGGGCCCTGTCGGGCTCTGTCGGGCTCTGTCGGGCTCTATTGGCTCTGTCGGGCTCTGTCGGGCTCTGCCGGGCTCTACTGGGCCCTGTCGGGCTCTGTCGGGCTCTGTGGGGCCCTGTCGGGCTCTGTCGGGCTCTGTCGGGCTCTGTCGGGCCCTGTCGGGCTCTGTCGGGCCCTGTCGGGCCCTGTCGGGCTCTGTCGGGCTCTGTCGGGCCCTGTCAGGCTCTGTCGGGCTGTTTCGGGCCCTGTCGGGCTCTGTCGGGCTCTGTCGGGCTCTGTCGGGCTCTACTGGGCTCTACTGGGCTCTGTCGGGCTCTGTCGGGCTCTACTGGGCCCTGTCGGGCCCTGTCGGGCCCTGTCGCGCTCTGTCGGGCTCTGTCGGGCTCTACTGGGCCCTGTCGGGCTCTGTCGGGCCCTGTCGGGCTCTGTCGGGCTCTGTCGGGCCCTGTCGGGCCCTGTCGGGCTCTGTCGGGCCCTGTCGGGCTCTGTCGGGCTCTGTCGGGCTCTGTCGGGCTCTACTGGGCTCTGTCGGGCTCTGTCGGGCTCTGTCGGGCTCTACTGGGCCCTGTCGGGCCCTGTCGGGCTCTGTCGGGCCCTGTCGGGCTCTGTCGGGCTCTGTCGGGCTCTGTCGGGCCCTGTCGGGCTCTGTCGGGCCCTGTCGGGCCCTGTCGGGCTCTGTCGGGCCCTGTCGGGCTCTGTCGGTCTCTGTCGGGCTCTGTCGGGCTCTGTTGGGCTCTACTGGTCCCTGTCGTGCTCTATCGGGCTCTGTCGGGCTCTGTCGGGCCCTGTCGGGCTCTGTCGGGCTCTACTGGGCCCTGTCGGGCCCTGTCGGGCTCTGTCGGGCTCTGTCGGGCCCTGTCGGGCCCTGTCGGGCTCTGTCGGGCTCTGTCGGGCTCTGTCGGGCTCTACTGGGCCCTGTCGGGCGCTGTCGGGCTCTGTCGGGCTCTGTCCGGCTCTGTCCGGCTCTGTCGGGCTCTGTCGGGCTCTGTCGGGCTCTGTCGGGCTCTTCTGGGCCCTGTCGGGTTCTGTCGGGCTCTGTCGGGCTCTGTCGGGCTCTACTGGGCCCTGTCGGGCTCTGTCGGGCTCTGTCGGGCCCTGTCGGGCTCTGTCGGGCTCTGTCGGGCTCTGTCGGGCTCTGTCGGGCCCTCTCGGCTCTGTCGGGCTCTACTGTGCTCTGTCGGGCTCTGTCGGGCTCTACTGGGCCCTGTCGGGCCCTGTCGGGCCCTGTCGGGCTCTGTCGGGCTCTACTGGGCTCTGTCGGGCTCTGTCGGGCCCTGTCGGGCTCTGTCGGGCTCTGTCGGGCTCTACTGGGCTCTGTCGTGCTCTGTCGGGCTTTGTCGGGCTCTGTCGGGCTCTACTGGGCCCTGTCGGGCTCTGTCGGGCCCTGTCGGGCTCTGTCGGGCTCTGTCGGGCCCTGTTGGGCTCTGTCGGGCTCTGTCGGGCTCTGTCGGGCTCTGTCGGGCTCTACTGGGCTCTGTCGGGTTCTACTGGGCTCTACTGGGCCCTGTCGGGCTCTGTCGGGCTCTGTCGGGCTCTGTCGGGCTCTGTCGGGCCCTGTCGGGCTCTGTCGGTCCCTGTCGGGCTCTGTCGGGCTCTGTCGGGCTCTGTCGGGCTCTACTGGGCCCTGTCAGGCTCTGTCGGGCTCTGTCGGGCTCTGTCGGGCCCTGTCGGGCTCTGTCGGGCTCTGTCGGGCCCTGTCGGGCTCTGTCGGGCTCTACTGGGCCCTGTCGGGCCCTGTCGGGCTCTGTCGGGCTCTGTCGGGCCCTGTCGGGCTCTGTCGGGCTCTGTCGGGCTGTGTCGGGCTCTGTCGGGCTCTACTGGGCTCTACTGGGCTCTGTCGGGCTCTGTCGGGCTCTGTCGGGCTCTGTCGGTCCCTGTCGGGCTCTGTCGGGCTCTGTCGGGCTCTGTCGGGCTCTACTGGGCCCTGTCAGGCTCTGTCGGGCTCTGTCGGGCTCTGTCGGGCCCTGTCGGGCTCTGTCGGGCTCTGTCGGGCCCTGTCGGGCTCTGTCGGGCCCTGTCGGGCTCTACTGGGCCCTGTCGGACCCTGTCGGGCTCTGTCGGGCTCTGTCGGGCCCTGTCGGGCTCTGTCGGGCTCTGTCGTGCCCTGTCGGGCCCTGTCGGGCTCTGTCGGGCTCTGTCGGGCTCTGTCGGGCTGTACTGGGCTTTGTCGGGCTCTGTCGGGCTCTGTCGGGCTCTGTCGGGCCCTGTCGGGCCCTGTCGGGCTCTACTGGGCCCTGTCGGACCCTGTCGGGCTCTGTCGGGCTCTGTCGTGCCCTGTCGGGCCCTGTCGGGCTCTGTCGGGCCCTGTCGGGCTCTGCCGGGCCCTGTCGGGCCCTGTCGGGCTCTGTCCGGTTCTACTGGGCCCTGTCGGGCCCTGTCGGGCTCTGTCCGGTTCTACTGGGCCCTGTCGGGCCCTGTCGGGCCCTGTCGGGCTCTGTCGGGCTCTGTCGGGCTCTGTCGGGCTCTACTGGGCCCTGTCGGGCTCTGTCGGGCTCTGTCGGGCCCTGTCGGGCCCTGTCGGGCTCTGTCGGGCTCTGTCGGGCTCTGTCGGGCTCTACTGGGCTCTGTCGGGCTCTGTCGGGCTCTGTCGGGCTCTGTTGGGCTCTACTGGGCCCTGTCGGGCTCTGTCTGGCTCTGTGGGGCCCTGTCGGGCCCTGTCGGGCCCTGTCGGGCTCTGTCGGGCTCTGTCGGGCCCTGTCGGGCTCTGTCGGGCTCTGTCGGACTCTGTCGGGCTCTGTCGGGCTCTACTGGGCCCTGTCGGGCTCTGTCGGGCTCTGTTGGGCCCTGTCGGGCT
Organism: Caloenas nicobarica; assembly: GCF_036013445.1. Classification (NCBI taxonomy): domain Eukaryota; kingdom Metazoa; phylum Chordata; class Aves; order Columbiformes; family Columbidae; genus Caloenas; species Caloenas nicobarica. Next base: position 130,968 of record NW_027017249.1, on the reverse strand, counting down.
CTGTCGGGCTCTGTCGGGCCCTGTCGGGCTCTGTCGGGCTCTACTGGGCCCTGTCGGGCCCTGTCGGGCCCTGTCGGGCTCTGTCGGGCTCTGTCGGGCTCTGTCGGGCTCTACTGGGCTCTACTGGGCTCTGTCGGGCTCTACTGGGCCCTGTCGGGCCCTGTCGGGCTCTGTCGGGCTCTGTCGGGCCCTGTCGGGCTCTGTCGGGCTCTGTCGGGCCCTTTCGGGCTCTATCGGGCCCTGTCGGGCTCTGTCGGGCCCTGTCGGGCCCTGTCGGGCCCTGTCGGGCTCTGTCGGGCTCTGTCGGGCCCTGTCGGGCTCTGTCGGGCTCTGTCGGGCTCTATCGGGCTCTACTGGGCCCTGTCGGGCCCTGTCGGGCTCTGTCGGGCCCTGTCGGGCCCTGTCGGGCTCTGTCAGGCTCTGTCGGGCTCTGTCGGGCTCTACTGGGCCCTGTCGGGCTCTGTCGGGCTCTGTCGGGCTCTGTCGGGCTCTGTCGGGCTCTACTGGGCCCTGTCGGGCTCTGTCGGGCTCTGTCGGGCTCTGTCGGGCCCTGTCGGGCCCTGTCGGGCCCTGTCGGGCTCTGTCGGGCTCTGTCGGGCTCTACTGGGCTCTGTCGGGCTCTGTCGGGCTCTGTCGGGCTCTACTGGGCCCTGTCGGGCTCTGTCGGGCTCTGTCGGGCTCTGTCGGGCCCTGTCGGGCCCTGTCGGGCTCTGTCGGGCTCTGTCGGGCTCTATTGGCTCTGTCGGGCTCTGTCGGGCTCTGCCGGGCTCTACTGGGCCCTGTCGGGCTCTGTCGGGCTCTGTGGGGCCCTGTCGGGCTCTGTCGGGCTCTGTCGGGCTCTGTCGGGCCCTGTCGGGCTCTGTCGGGCCCTGTCGGGCCCTGTCGGGCTCTGTCGGGCTCTGTCGGGCCCTGTCAGGCTCTGTCGGGCTGTTTCGGGCCCTGTCGGGCTCTGTCGGGCTCTGTCGGGCTCTGTCGGGCTCTACTGGGCTCTACTGGGCTCTGTCGGGCTCTGTCGGGCTCTACTGGGCCCTGTCGGGCCCTGTCGGGCCCTGTCGCGCTCTGTCGGGCTCTGTCGGGCTCTACTGGGCCCTGTCGGGCTCTGTCGGGCCCTGTCGGGCTCTGTCGGGCTCTGTCGGGCCCTGTCGGGCCCTGTCGGGCTCTGTCGGGCCCTGTCGGGCTCTGTCGGGCTCTGTCGGGCTCTGTCGGGCTCTACTGGGCTCTGTCGGGCTCTGTCGGGCTCTGTCGGGCTCTACTGGGCCCTGTCGGGCCCTGTCGGGCTCTGTCGGGCCCTGTCGGGCTCTGTCGGGCTCTGTCGGGCTCTGTCGGGCCCTGTCGGGCTCTGTCGGGCCCTGTCGGGCCCTGTCGGGCTCTGTCGGGCCCTGTCGGGCTCTGTCGGTCTCTGTCGGGCTCTGTCGGGCTCTGTTGGGCTCTACTGGTCCCTGTCGGGCTCTATCGGGCTCTGTCGGGCTCTGTCGGGCCCTGTCGGGCTCTGTCGGGCTCTACTGGGCCCTGTCGGGCCCTGTCGGGCTCTGTCGGGCTCTGTCGGGCCCTGTCGGGCCCTGTCGGGCTCTGTCGGGCTCTGTCGGGCTCTGTCGGGCTCTACTGGGCCCTGTCGGGCGCTGTCGGGCTCTGTCGGGCTCTGTCCGGCTCTGTCCGGCTCTGTCGGGCTCTGTCGGGCTCTGTCGGGCTCTGTCGGGCTCTTCTGGGCCCTGTCGGGTTCTGTCGGGCTCTGTCGGGCTCTGTCGGGCTCTACTGGGCCCTGTCGGGCTCTGTCGGGCTCTGTCGGGCCCTGTCGGGCTCTGTCGGGCTCTGTCGGGCTCTGTCGGGCTCTGTCGGGCCCTCTCGGCTCTGTCGGGCTCTACTGTGCTCTGTCGGGCTCTGTCGGGCTCTACTGGGCCCTGTCGGGCCCTGTCGGGCCCTGTCGGGCTCTGTCGGGCTCTACTGGGCTCTGTCGGGCTCTGTCGGGCCCTGTCGGGCTCTGTCGGGCTCTGTCGGGCTCTACTGGGCTCTGTCGTGCTCTGTCGGGCTTTGTCGGGCTCTGTCGGGCTCTACTGGGCCCTGTCGGGCTCTGTCGGGCCCTGTCGGGCTCTGTCGGGCTCTGTCGGGCCCTGTTGGGCTCTGTCGGGCTCTGTCGGGCTCTGTCGGGCTCTGTCGGGCTCTACTGGGCTCTGTCGGGTTCTACTGGGCTCTACTGGGCCCTGTCGGGCTCTGTCGGGCTCTGTCGGGCTCTGTCGGGCTCTGTCGGGCCCTGTCGGGCTCTGTCGGTCCCTGTCGGGCTCTGTCGGGCTCTGTCGGGCTCTGTCGGGCTCTACTGGGCCCTGTCAGGCTCTGTCGGGCTCTGTCGGGCTCTGTCGGGCCCTGTCGGGCTCTGTCGGGCTCTGTCGGGCCCTGTCGGGCTCTGTCGGGCTCTACTGGGCCCTGTCGGGCCCTGTCGGGCTCTGTCGGGCTCTGTCGGGCCCTGTCGGGCTCTGTCGGGCTCTGTCGGGCTGTGTCGGGCTCTGTCGGGCTCTACTGGGCTCTACTGGGCTCTGTCGGGCTCTGTCGGGCTCTGTCGGGCTCTGTCGGTCCCTGTCGGGCTCTGTCGGGCTCTGTCGGGCTCTGTCGGGCTCTACTGGGCCCTGTCAGGCTCTGTCGGGCTCTGTCGGGCTCTGTCGGGCCCTGTCGGGCTCTGTCGGGCTCTGTCGGGCCCTGTCGGGCTCTGTCGGGCCCTGTCGGGCTCTACTGGGCCCTGTCGGACCCTGTCGGGCTCTGTCGGGCTCTGTCGGGCCCTGTCGGGCTCTGTCGGGCTCTGTCGTGCCCTGTCGGGCCCTGTCGGGCTCTGTCGGGCCCTGTCGGGCTCTGCCGGGCCCTGTCGGGCCCTGTCGGGCTCTGTCCGGTTCTACTGGGCCCTGTCGGGCCCTGTCGGGCTCTGTCCGGTTCTACTGGGCCCTGTCGGGCCCTGTCGGGCCCTGTCGGGCTCTGTCGGGCTCTGTCGGGCTCTGTCGGGCTCTACTGGGCCCTGTCGGGCTCTGTCGGGCTCTGTCGGGCCCTGTCGGGCCCTGTCGGGCTCTGTCGGGCTCTGTCGGGCTCTGTCGGGCTCTACTGGGCTCTGTCGGGCTCTGTCGGGCTCTGTCGGGCTCTGTTGGGCTCTACTGGGCCCTGTCGGGCTCTGTCTGGCTCTGTGGGGCCCTGTCGGGCCCTGTCGGGCCCTGTCGGGCTCTGTCGGGCTCTGTCGGGCCCTGTCGGGCTCTGTCGGGCTCTGTCGGACTCTGTCGGGCTCTGTCGGGCTCTACTGGGCCCTGTCGGGCTCTGTCGGGCTCTGTTGGGCCCTGTCGGGCTCTGTCGGGCTCTGTCGGGCCCTGTCGGGCTCTGTCGGGCTCTACTGGGCCCTGTCGGGCCCTGTCGGGCTCTGTCGGGCTCTGTCGGGCTCTGTCGGGCTCTGTCGGGCTCTGTCGGGCTCTACTGGGCTCTACTGGGCTCTGTCGGGCTCTACTGGGCCCTGTCGGGCCCTGTCGGGCTCTGTCGGGCTCTGTCGGGCCCTGTCGGGCTCTGTCGGGCTCTGTCGGGCCCTTTCGGGCTCTATCGGGCCCTGTCGGGCTCTGTCGGGCCCTGTCGGGCCCTGTCGGGCCCTGTCGGGCTCTGTCGGGCTCTGTCGGGCCCTGTCGGGCTCTGTCGGGCTCTGTCGGGCTCTATCGGGCTCTACTGGGCCCTGTCGGGCCCTGTCGGGCTCTGTCGGGCCCTGTCGGGCCCTGTCGGGCTCTGTCAGGCTCTGTCGGGCTCTGTCGGGCTCTACTGGGCCCTGTCGGGCTCTGTCGGGCTCTGTCGGGCTCTGTCGGGCTCTGTCGGGCTCTACTGGGCCCTGTCGGGCTCTGTCGGGCTCTGTCGGGCCCTGTCGGGCCCTGTCGGGCCCTGTCGGGCTCTGTCGGGCTCTGTCGGGCTCTACTGGGCTCTGTCGGGCTCTGTCGGGCTCTGTCGGGCTCTACTGGGCCCTGTCGGGCTCTGTCGGGCTCTGTCGGGCTCTGTCGGGCCCTGTCGGGCCCTGTCGGGCTCTGTCGGGCTCTGTCGGGCTCTATTGGCTCTGTCGGGCTCTGTCGGGCTCTGCCGGGCTCTACTGGGCCCTGTCGGGCTCTGTCGGGCTCTGTGGGGCCCTGTCGGGCTCTGTCGGGCTCTGTCGGGCTCTGTCGGGCCCTGTCGGGCTCTGTCGGGCCCTGTCGGGCCCTGTCGGGCTCTGTCGGGCTCTGTCGGGCCCTGTCAGGCTCTGTCGGGCTGTTTCGGGCCCTGTCGGGCTCTGTCGGGCTCTGTCGGGCTCTGTCGGGCTCTACTGGGCTCTACTGGGCTCTGTCGGGCTCTGTCGGGCTCTACTGGGCCCTGTCGGGCCCTGTCGGGCCCTGTCGCGCTCTGTCGGGCTCTGTCGGGCTCTACTGGGCCCTGTCGGGCTCTGTCGGGCCCTGTCGGGCTCTGTCGGGCTCTGTCGGGCCCTGTCGGGCCCTGTCGGGCTCTGTCGGGCCCTGTCGGGCTCTGTCGGGCTCTGTCGGGCTCTGTCGGGCTCTACTGGGCTCTGTCGGGCTCTGTCGGGCTCTGTCGGGCTCTACTGGGCCCTGTCGGGCCCTGTCGGGCTCTGTCGGGCCCTGTCGGGCTCTGTCGGGCTCTGTCGGGCTCTGTCGGGCCCTGTCGGGCTCTGTCGGGCCCTGTCGGGCCCTGTCGGGCTCTGTCGGGCCCTGTCGGGCTCTGTCGGTCTCTGTCGGGCTCTGTCGGGCTCTGTTGGGCTCTACTGGTCCCTGTCGGGCTCTATCGGGCTCTGTCGGGCTCTGTCGGGCCCTGTCGGGCTCTGTCGGGCTCTACTGGGCCCTGTCGGGCCCTGTCGGGCTCTGTCGGGCTCTGTCGGGCCCTGTCGGGCCCTGTCGGGCTCTGTCGGGCTCTGTCGGGCTCTGTCGGGCTCTACTGGGCCCTGTCGGGCGCTGTCGGGCTCTGTCGGGCTCTGTCCGGCTCTGTCCGGCTCTGTCGGGCTCTGTCGGGCTCTGTCGGGCTCTTCTGGGCCCTGTCGGGTTCTGTCGGGCTCTGTCGGGCTCTGTCGGGCTCTACTGGGCCCTGTCGGGCTCTGTCGGGCTCTGTCGGGCCCTGTCGGGCTCTGTCGGGCTCTGTCGGGCTCTGTCGGGCTCTGTCGGGCCCTCTCGGCTCTGTCGGGCTCTACTGTGCTCTGTCGGGCTCTGTCGGGCTCTACTGGGCCCTGTCGGGCCCTGTCGGGCCCTGTCGGGCTCTGTCGGGCTCTACTGGGCTCTGTCGGGCTCTGTCGGGCCCTGTCGGGCTCTGTCGGGCTCTGTCGGGCTCTACTGGGCTCTGTCGTGCTCTGTCGGGCTTTGTCGGGCTCTGTCGGGCTCTACTGGGCCCTGTCGGGCTCTGTCGGGCCCTGTCGGGCTCTGTCGGGCTCTGTCGGGCCCTGTTGGGCTCTGTCGGGCTCTGTCGGGCTCTGTCGGGCTCTGTCGGGCTCTACTGGGCTCTGTCGGGTTCTACTGGGCTCTACTGGGCCCTGTCGGGCTCTGTCGGGCTCTGTCGGGCTCTGTCGGGCCCTGTCGGGCTCTGTCGGTCCCTGTCGGGCTCTGTCGGGCTCTGTCGGGCTCTGTCGGGCTCTACTGGGCCCTGTCAGGCTCTGTCGGGCTCTGTCGGGCTCTGTCGGGCCCTGTCGGGCTCTGTCGGGCTCTGTCGGGCCCTGTCGGGCTCTGTCGGGCTCTACTGGGCCCTGTCGGGCCCTGTCGGGCTCTGTCGGGCTCTGTCGGGCCCTGTCGGGCTCTGTCGGGCTCTGTCGGGCTGTGTCGGGCTCTGTCGGGCTCTACTGGGCTCTACTGGGCTCTGTCGGGCTCTGTCGGGCTCTGTCGGGCTCTGTCGGTCCCTGTCGGGCTCTGTCGGGCTCTGTCGGGCTCTACTGGGCCCTGTCAGGCTCTGTCGGGCTCTGTCGGGCTCTGTCGGGCCCTGTCGGGCTCTGTCGGGCTCTGTCGGGCCCTGTCGGGCTCTGTCGGGCTCTGTCGGGCCCTGTCGGGCTCTGTCGGGCTGTGTCGGGCTCTGTCGGGCTCTACTGGGCTCTACTGGGCTCTGTCGGGCTCTGTCGGGCTCTGTCGGGCTCTACTGGGCCCTGTCACGCCCTGTCGGGCTCTGTCGGGCTCTGTCGGGCTCTACTGGGCTCTACTGGGCTCTGTCGGGCTCTGTCGGGTTCTGTCGGGCTCTGTCGGGCTCTGTCGGGCCCTGTCGGGCTCTGTCGGGCTCTGTCGTGCCCTGTCGGGCCCTGTCGGGCTCTGACGGGCCCTGTCGGGCTCTGTCGGGCCCTGTCGGGCCCTGTCGGGCTCTGTCGGGCCCTGTCGGGCCCTGTCGGGCTCTGTCGTGCTCTGTCGGGCTCTGTCGGGCTCTACTGGGCCCTGTCGGGCCCTGTCGGGCCCTGTCGGGCTCTGTCGGGCTCTACTGGGCTCTGTCGGGTCCTGTCGGGCCCTGTCGGGCTCTGTCGGGCTCTGTCGGACCCTGTCGGGCCCTGTCGGGCTCTGTCGGGCTCTGTCGGGCTCTACTGGGCTCTGTCGGGCTCTGTCGGGCTCTACTGGGCCCTGTCGGGCTCTGTCGGGCTCTGTGGGGCCCTGTCGGGCCCTGTCGGGCTCTGTCGGGCTCTGTCGGGCTCTGTCGGGCTCTACTGGGCTCTGTCGGGCTCTGTCGGACTCTGTCGGGCTCTGTCGGGCTCTACTGGGCCCTGTCGGGCTCTGTCGGGCTCTGTGGGGCCCTGTCGGGCTCTGTCGGGCTCTGTCGGGCTCTGTCGGGCCCTGTCGGGCTCTGTCGGGCCCTGTCGGGCCCTGTCGGGCTCTGTCGGGCTCTGTCGGGCCCTGTCAGGCTCTGTCGGGCTCTGTCGGGCTCTGTCGGGCTCTACTGGGCCCTGTCGGGCTCTGTCGGGCTCTGTCGGGCCCTGTCGGGCTCTGTCGGGCTCTACTGGGCCCTGTCGGGCTCTGTCGGGCCCTGTCGGGCCCTGTCGGGCTCTGTCGGGCTCTGTCGGGCTCTACTGGGCCCTGTCGGGCTCTGTCGGACTCTGTCGGGCTCTGTCGGGCTCTACTGGGCCCTGTCGGGCTCTGTCGGGCTCTGTCGGGCCCTGTCGGGCCCTGTCGGGCTCTGTCAGGCTCTGTCGGGCTCTACTGGGCCCTGTCGGGCCCTGTCGGGCCCTGTCGGGCTCTACTGGGCTCTACTGGGCTCTGTCGGGCTCTTTCGGGCTCTACTGGGCCCTGTCGGGCTCTGTCGGGCCCTGTCGGGCCCTGTCGGGCTCTGTCGGGCTCTGTCGGGCCCTGTCGGGCTCTGTCGGGCTCTGTCGGGCTCTACTGGGCTCTACTGGGCTCTGTCAAGCTCTGTCGGGCTCCACTGGGCCCTGTCGGGCCCTGTCGGGCTCTGTCGGGCTCTGTCGGACTCTGTCGGGCTCTGTCGGGCTCTACTGGGCCCTGTCGGGCTCTGTCGGGCTCTGTTGGGCCCTGTCGGGCTCTGTCGGGCTCTGTCGGGCCCTGTCGGGCTCTGTCGGGCTCTACTGGGCTCTGTCGGGCCCTGTCGGGCCCTGTCGGGCTCTGTCGGGCTCTGTCGGGCTCTGTCGGGCTCTACTGGGCTCTACTGGGCTCTGTCGGGCTCTACTGGGCCCTGTCGGGCCCTGTCGGGCTCTGTCGGGCTCTGTCGGGCCCTGTCGGGCTCTGTCGGGCTCTGTCGTGCCCTGTCGGGCTCTGTCGGGCTCTGTCGGGCCCTGTCGGGCTCTATCGGGCCCTGTCGGGCTCTGTCGGGCCCTGTCGGGCCCTGTTGGGCCCTGTCGGGCTCTGTCGGGCTCTGTCGGGCTCTATCGGGCTCTACTGGGCCCTGTCGGGCCCTGTCGGGCTCTGTCGGGCCCTGTCGGGCCCTGTCGGGCTCTGTCAGGCTCTGTCGGGCTCTGTCGGGCTCTACTGGGCCCTGTCGGGCTCTGTCGGGCTCTGTCGGGCCCTGTCGGGCTCTGTCGGGCTCTGTCGGGCTCTGTCGGGCCCTGTCGGGCTCTGTCGGGCCCTGTCGGGCCCTGTCGGGCCCTGTCGGGCTCTGTCGGGCTCTGTCGGGCCCTGTCGGGCTCTGTCGGGCTCTGTCGGGCTCTATCGGGCTCTACTGGGCCCTGTCGGGCCCTGTCGGGCCCTGTTTGTCTCTGTCGGGCCCTGTCGGGCCCTGTCGGGCTCTGCCGGGCCCTGTCGGGCTCTGTCGGGCTCTGTCGGGCCCTGTCGGGCTCTGTCGGGCTCTACTGGGCTCTGTCGGGCTCTGTCGGGCTCTGTCGGGCTCTACTGGGCCCTGTCGGGCTCTGTCGGGCTCTGTTGGGCCCTGTCGGGCCCTGTCGGGCTCTGTCGGGCTCTGTCGGGCTCTACTGGGCTCTGTCGGGCTCTGTCGGGCTCTGCCGGGCTCTACTGGGCCCTGTCGGGCTCTGTCGGGCTCTGTGGGGCCCTGTCGGGCTCTGTCGGGCTCTGTCGGGCTCTGTCGGGCCCTGTCGGGCTCTGTCGGGCCCTGTCGGGCCCTGTCGGGCTCTGTCGGGCTCTGTCGGGCCCTGTCGGGCTCTGTCGGGCTCTGTCGGGCTCTGTCGGGCTCTACTGGGCCCTGTCGGGCTCTGTCGGGCTCTGTCAGGCCCTGTCGGGCTCTGTCAAGCTCTGTCGGGCCCTGTCGGGCTCTGTCGGGCTCTACTGGGCCCTGTCGGGCCCTGTCGGGCCCTGTCGGGCTCTGTCGGGCTCTGTCGGGCTCTGTCGGGCTCTACTGGGCTCTACTGGGCTCTGTCGGGCTCTACTGGGCTCTGTCGGGCTCTGTCGGGCTCTGTCGGGCTCTGTCGGGCCCTGTCGGGCCCTGTCGGGCTCTACTGGGCTCTGTCGGGCCCTGTCGGGCCCTGTCGGGCTCTGTCGGGCTCTGTCGGGCCCTGTCGGGCCCTGTCGGGCTCTGTCGGGCTCTGTCGGGCTCTACTGGGCTCTGTCGGGCTCTGTCGGGCTCTGTCGGGCTCTGTCGGGCTCTACTGGGCCGTGTCGGGCTCTGTCGGGCCCTGTCGGGCCCTGTCGGGCTCTGTCGGGCTCTGTCGGGCTCTGTCGGGCTCTACTGGGCTCTGTCGGGCTCTGTCGGGCTCTGTCGGGCTCTGTCGGGCTCTACTGGGCCCTGTCGGGCTCTGTCGGGCTCTGTGGGGCCCTGTCGGGCCCTGTCGGGCCCTGTCGGGCTCTGTCGGGCTCTGTCGGGCCCTGTCGGGCTCTGTCGGGCTCTGTCGGACTCTGTCGGGCTCTGTCGGGCTCTACTGGGCCCTGTCGGGCTCTGTCGGGCTCTGTTGGGCCCTGTCGGGCTCTGTCGGGCTCTGTCGGGCCATGTCGGGCTCTGTCGGGCTCTACTGGGCCCTGTCGGGCCCTGTCGGGCCCTGTCGGGCTCTGTCGGGCTCTGTCGGGCTCTGTCGGGCTCTACTGGGCTCTACTGGGCTCTGTCGGGCTCTACTGGGCCCTGTCGGGCCCTGTCGGGCTCTGTCGGGCTCTGTCGGGCCCTGTCGGGCTCTGTCGGGCTCTGTCGGGCCCTTTCGGGCTCTATCGGGCCCTGTCGGGCTCTGTCGGGCCCTGTCGGGCCCTGTCGGGCCCTGTCGGGCCCTGTCGGGCTCTGTCGTGCTCTGTCGGGCTCTGTCGGGCTCTACTGGGCCCTGTCGGGCCCTGTCGGGCCCTGTCGGGCTCTGTCGGGCTCTGTCGGGCTCTGTCGGGCTCTACTGGGCTCTGTCGGGTCCTGTCGGGCCCTGTCGGGCTCTGTCGGGCTCTGTCGGGCCCTGTCGGGCCCTGTCGGGCTCTGTCGGGCTCTGTCGGGCTCTACTGGGCTCTGTCGGGCTCTGTCGGGCTCTACTGGGCCCTGTCGGGCTCTGTCGGGCTCTGTCGGGCCCTGTCGGGCCCTGTCGGGCTCTGTCGGGCTCTGTCGGGCTCTGTCGGGCTCTACTGGGCTCTGTCGGGCTCTGTCGGACTCTGTCGGGCTCTGTCGGGCTCTACTGGGCCCTGTCGGGCTCTGTCGGGCTCTGTGGGGCCCTGTCGGGCTCTGTCGGGCTCTGTCGGGCTCTGTCGGGCCCTGTCGGGCTCTGTCGGGCCCTGTCGGGCCCTGTCGGGCTCTGTCGGGCTCTGTCGGGCCCTGTCGGGCTCTGTCGGGCTCTGTCGGGCTCTGTCGGGCTCTACTGGGCCCTGTCGGGCTCTGTCGGGCTCTGTCGGGCCCTGTCGGACTCTGTCGGGCTCTGTCGGGCCCTGTCGGGCTCTGTCGGGCTCTACTGGGCCCTGTCGGGCTCTGTCGGGCCCTGTCGGGCCCTGTCGGGCTCTGTCGGGCTCTGTCGGGCTCTACTGGGCCCTGTCGGGCTCTGTCGGACTCTGTCGGGCTCTGTCGGGCTCTACTGGGCCCTGTCGGGCTCTGTCGGGCTCTGTCGGGCCCTGTCGGGCCCTGTCGGGCTCTGTCAGGCTCTGTCGGGCTCTGTCGGGCTCTACTGGGCCCTGTCGGGCCCTGTCGGTCCCTGTCGGGCTCTACTGGGCTCTACTGGGCTCTGTCGGGCTCTTTCGGGCTCTACTGGGCCCTGTCGGGCTCTGTCGGGCCCTGTCGGGCCCTGTCGGGCTCTGTCGGGCTCTGTCGGGCCCTGTCGGGCTCTGTCGGGCTCTGTCGGGCTCTACTGGGCTCTACTGGGCTCTGTCAAGCTCTGTCGGGCTCCACTGGGCCCTGTCGGGCCCTGTCGGGCTCTGTCGGGCTCTGTCGGACTCTGTCGGGCTCTGTCGGGCTCTACTGGGCCCTGTCGGGCTCTGTCGGGCTCTGTTGGGCCCTGTCGGGCTCTGTCGGGCTCTGTCGGGCCCTGTCGGGCTCTGTCGGGCTCTACTGGGCCCTGTCGGGCCCTGTCGGGCCCTGTCGGGCTCTGTCGGGCTCTGTCGGGCTCTGTCGGGCTCTACTGGGCCCTGTCGGGCCCTGTCGGGCTCTGTCGGGCTCTGTCGGGCCCTGTCGGGCTCTGTCGGGCTCTGTCGTGCCCTGTCGGGCTCTGTCGGGCTCTGTCGGGCCCTGTCGGGCTCTATCGGGCCCTGTCGGGCTCTGTCGGGCCCTGTCGGGCCCTGTTGGGCCCTGTCGGGCTCTGTCGGGCTCTGTCGGGCTCTATCGGGCTCTACTGGGCCCTGTCGGGCCCTGTCGGGCTCTGTCGGGCCCTGTCGGGCCCTGTCGGGCTCTGTCAGGCTCTGTCGGGCTCTGTCGGGCTCTACTGGGCCCTGTCGGGCTCTGTCGGGCTCTGTCGGGCCCTGTCGGGCTCTGTCGGGCTCTGTCGGGCTCTGTCGGGCTCTGTCGGGCCCTGTCGGGCTCTGTCGGGCCCTGTCGGGCCCTGTCGGGCCCTGTCGGGCTCTGTCGGGCTCTGTCGGGCCCTGTCGGGCTCTGTCGGGCTCTGTCGGGCTCTATCGGGCTCTACTGGGCCCTGTCGGGCCCTGTCGGGCCCTGTTTGTCTCTGTCGGGCCCTGTCGGGCCCTGTCGGGCTCTGTCGGGCCCTGTCGGGCTCTGTCGGGCTCTGTCGGGCCCTGTCGGGCTCTGTCGGGCTCTACTGGGCTCTGTCGGGCTCTGTCGGGCTCTGTCGGGCTCTGTCGGGCTCTACTGGGCCCTGTAGGGCCCTGTCGGGCCCTGTCGGGCTCTGTCGGGCTCTCTCGGGCCCTGTCGGGCTCTGTCGGGCTCTGTCGGACTCTGTCGGGCTCTGTCGGGCTCTACTGGGCCCTGTCGGGCTCTGTCGGGCTCTGTTGGGCCCTGTCGGGCTCTGTCGGGCTCTGTCGGGCCATGTCGGGCTCTGTCGGGCTCTACTGGGCCCTGTCGGGCCCTGTCGGGCCCTGTCGGGCTCTGTCGGGCTCTGTCGGGCTCTGTCGGGCTCTACTGGGCTCTACTGGGCTCTGTCGGGCTCTACTGGGCCCTGTCGGGCCCTGTCGGGCTCTGTCGGGCTCTGTCGGGCCCTGTCGGGCTCTGTCGGGCTCTGTCGGGCCCTTTCGGGCTCTATCGGGCCCTGTCGGGCTCTGTCGGGCCCTGTCGGGCCCTGTCGGGCTCTGTCGTGCTCTGTCGGGCTCTGTCGGGCTCTACTGGGCCCTGTCGGGCCCTGTCGGGCCCTGTCGGGCTCTGTCGGGCTCTGTCGGGCTCTGTCGGGCTCTACTGGGCTCTGTCGGGTCCTGTCGGGCCCTGTCGGGCTCTGTCGGGCTCTGTCGGGCCCTGTCGGGCCCTGTCGGGCTCTGTCGGGCTCTGTCGGGCTCTACTGGGCTCTGTCGGGCTCTGTCGGGCTCTACTGGGCCCTGTCGGGCTCTGTCGGGCTCTGTGGGGCCCTGTCGGGCCCTGTCGGGCTCTGTCGGGCTCTGTCGGGCTCTGTCGGGCTCTACTGGGCTCTGTCGGGCTCTGTCGGACTCTGTCGGGCTCTGTCGGGCTCTACTGGGCCCTGTCGGGCTCTGTCGGGCTCTGTGGGGCCCTGTCGGGCTCTGTCGGGCTCTGTCGGGCCCTGTCGGGCTCTGTCGGGCTCTGTCGGGCCCTGTCGGGCTCTGTCGGGCTCTGTCGGGCCCTGTCGGGCTCTGTCGGGCTCTGTCGGGCTCTGTCGGGCTCTACTGGGCCCTGTCGGGCTCTGTCGGGCTCTGTCGGGCTCTGTCGGGCTCTGTCGGGCCCTGTCGGGCTCTGTCGGGCTCTACTGGGCCCTGTCGGGCTCTGTCGGGCCCTGTCGGGCCCTGTCGGGCTCTGTCGGGCTCTGTCGGGCTCTACTGGGCCCTGTCGGGCTCTGTCGGGCTCTGTCGGGCCCTGTCGGGCCCTGTCGGGCTCTGTCAGGCTCTGTCGGGCTCTGTCGGGCTCTACTGGGCCCTGTCGGGCCCTGTCGGTCCCTGTCGGGCTCTACTGGGCTCTACTGGGCTCTGTCGGGCTCTTTCGGGCTCTACTGGGCCCTGTCGGGCTCTGTCGGGCCCTGTCGGGCCCTGTCGGGCTCTGTCGGGCTCTGTCGGGCCCTGTCGGGCTCTGTCGGGCTCTGTCGGGCTCTACTGGGCTCTACTGGGCTCTGTCAAGCTCTGTCGGGCTCCACTGGGCCCTGTCGGGCCCTGTCGGGCTCTGTCGGGCTCTGTCGGACTCTGTCGGGCTCTGTCGGGCTCTACTGGGCCCTGTCGGGCTCTGTCGGGCTCTGTTGGGCCCTGTCGGGCTCTGTCGGGCTCTGTCGGGCCCTGTCGGGCTCTGTCGGGCTCTACTGGGCCCTGTCGGGCCCTGTCGGGCCCTGTCGGGCTCTGTCGGGCTCTGTCGGGCTCTGTCGGGCTCTACTGGGCTCTACTGGGCTCTGTCGGGCTCTACTGGGCCCTGTCGGGCCCTGTCGGGCTCTGTCGGGCTCTGTCGGGCCCTGTCGGGCTCTGTCGGGCTCTGTCGTGCCCTGTCGGGCTCTGTCGGGCTCTGTCGGGCCCTGTCGGGCTCTATCGGGCCCTGTCGGGCTCTGTCGGGCCCTGTCGGGCCCTGTTGGGCCCTGTCGGGCTCTGTCGGGCTCTGTCGGGCTCTATCGGGCTCTACTGGGCCCTGTCGGGCCCTGTCGGGCTCTGTCGGGCCCTGTCGGGCCCTGTCGGGCTCTGTCAGGCTCTGTCGGGCTCTGTCGGGCTCTACTGGGCCCTGTCGGGCTCTGTCGGGCTCTGTCGGGCCCTGTCGGGCTCTGTCGGGCTCTGTCGGGCTCTGTCGGGCCCTGTCGGGCCCTGTCGGGCTCTGTCGGGCCCTGTCGGGCCCTGTCGGTCCCTGTCGGGCTCTGTCGGGCTCTGTCAAGCCCTGTCGGGCTCTGTCGGGCTCTGTCGGGCTCTATCGGGCTCTACTGGGCCCTGTCGGGCCCTGTCGGGCCCTGTTTGTCTCTGTCGGGCCCTGTCGGGCCCTGTCGGGCTCTGTCGGGCCCTGTCGGGCTCTGTCGGGCTCTGTCGGGCCCTGTCGGGCTCTGTCGGGCTCTACTGGGCTCTGTCGGGCTCTGTCGGGCTCTGTCGGGCTCTACTGGGCCCTGTCGGGCTCTGTCGGGCTCTGTCGGGCCCTGTCGGGCCCTGTCGGGCTCTGTCGGGCTCTGTCGGGCTCTACTGGGCCCTGTCGGGCTCTGTCGGGCTCTGCCGGGCTCTACTGGGCCCTGTCGGGCTCTGTCGGGCTCTGTGGGGCCCTGTCGGGCTCTGTCGGGCTCTGTCGGGCTCTGTCGGGCCCTGTCGGGCTCTGTCGGGCCCTGTCGGGCCCTGTCGGGCTCTGTCGGGCTCTGTCGGGCCCTGTCGGGCTCTGTCGGGCTCTGTCGGGCTCTGTCGGGCTCTACTGTACCCTGTCGGGCTCTGTCGGGCTCTGTCAGGCCCTGTCGGGCTCTGTCAAGCTCTGTCGGGCCCTGTCGGGCTCTGTCGGGCTCTACTGGGCCCTGTCGGGCCCTGTCGGGCCCTGTCGGGCTCTGTCGGGCTCTGTCGGGCTCTGTCGGGCTCTACTGGGCTCTACTGGGCTCTGTCGGGCTCTACTGGGCTCTGTCGGGCTCTGTCGGGCTCTGTCGGGCTCTGTCGGGCCCTGTCGGGCTCTGTCGGGCTCTACTGGGCTCTGTCGGGCCCTGTCGGGCCCTGTCGGGCTCTGTCGGGCTCTGTCGGGCCCTGTCGGGCCCTGTCGGGCTCTGTCGGGCTCTGTCGGGCTCTACTGGGCTCTGTCGGGCTCTGTCGGGCTCTGTCGGGCTCTGTCGGGCTCTACTGGGCCCTGTCGGGCTCTGTCGGGCCCTGTCGGGCCCTGTCGGGCTCTGTCGGGCTCTGTCGGGCTCTGTCGGGCTCTACTGGGCTCTGTCGGGCTCTGTCGGGCTCTGTCGGGCTCTGTCGGGCTCTACTGGGCCCTGTCGGGCTCTGTCGGGCTCTGTGGGGCCCTGTCGGGCCCTGTCGGGCCCTGTCGGGCTCTGTCGGGCTCTGTCGGGCCCTGTCGGGCTCTGTCGGGCTCTGTCGGACTCTGTCGGGCTCTGTCGGGCTCTACTGGGCCCTGTCGGGCTCTGTCGGGCTCTGTTGGGCCCTGTCGGGCTCTGTCGGGCTCTGTCGGGCCCTGTCGGGCTCTGTCGGGCTCTACTGGGCCCTGTCGGGCCCTGTCGGGCCCTGTCGGGCTCTGTCGGGCTCTGTCGGGCTCTGTCGGGCTCTACTGGGCTCTACTGGGCTCTGTCGGGCTCTACTGGGCCCTGTCGGGCCCTGTCGGGCTCTGTCGGGCTCTGTCGGGCCCTGTCGGGCTCTGTCGGGCTCTGTCGGGCCCTTTCGGGCTCTATCGGGCCCTGTCGGGCTCTGTCGGGCCCTGTCGGGCCCTGTCGGGCTCTGTCGGGCTCTGTCGGGCTCTATCGGGCTCTACTGGGCCCTGTCGGGCCCTGTCGGGCTCTGTCGGGCCCTGTCGGGCCCTGTCGGGCTCTGTCAGGCTCTGTCGGGCTCTGTCGGGCTCTACTGGGCCCTGTCGGGCTCTGTCGGGCTCTGTCGGGCTCTGTCGGGCTCTGTCGGGCTCTACTGGGCCCTGTCGGGCTCTGTCGGGCTCTGTCGGGCTCTGTCGGGCCCTGTCGGGCCCTGTCGGGCCCTGTCGGGCTCTGTCGGGCTCTGTCGGGCCCTGTCGGGCTCTGTCGGGCTCTGTCGGGCTCTATCGGGCTCTACTGGGCCCTGTCGGGCCCTGTCGGGCCCTGTTTGGCTCTGTCGGGCCCTGTCGGGCCCTGTCGGGCTCTGTCGGGCCCTGTGGGCTCTGTCGGGCTCTGTCGGGCCCTGTCGGGCTCTGTCGGGCTCTACTGGGCTCTGTCGGGCTCTGTCGGGCTCTGTCGGGCTCTACTGGGCCCTGTCGGGCTCTGTCGGGCTCTGTCGGGCTCTGTCGGGCCCTGTCGGGCCCTGTCGGGCTCTGTCGGGCTCTGTCGGGCTCTGTCGGGCTCTATTGGCTCTGTCGGGCTCTGTCGGGCTCTGCCGGGCTCTACTGGGCCCTGTCGGGCTCTGTCGGGCTCTGTGGGGCCCTGTCGGGCTCTGTCGGGCTCTGTCGGGCCCTGTCGGGCTCTGTCGGGCCCTGTCGGGCCCTGTCGGGCCCTGTCGGGCTCTGTCGGGCTCTGTCGGGCCCTGTCGTGCTCTGTCGGGCTCTGTCGGGCTCTATCGGGCTCTACTGGGCCCTGTCGGGCCCTGTCGGGCCCTGTTTGTCTCTGTCGGGCCCTGTCGGGCCCTGTCGGGCTCTGTCGGGCCCTGTCGGGCTCTGTCGGGCTCTGTCGAGCCCTGTCGGGCTCTGTCGGGCTCTACTGGGCTCTGTCGGGCTCTGTCGGGCTCTGTCGGGCTCTACTGGGCCCTGTCGGGCTCTGTCGGGCTCTGTTGGGCCCTGTCGGGCCCTGTCGGGCTCTGTCGGGCTCTGTCGGGCTCTACTGGGCTCTGTCGGGCTCTGTCGGGCTCTGCCGGGCTCTACTGGGCCCTGTCGGGCTCTGTCGGGCTCTGTGGGGCCCTGTCGGGCTCTGTCGGGCTCTGTCGGGCTCTGTCGGGCCCTGTCGGGCTCTGTCGGGCCCTGTCGGGCCCTGTCGGGCTCTGTCGGGCTCTGTCGGGCCCTGTCGGGCTCTGTCAGGCTCTGTCGGGCTCTGTCGGGCTCTACTGGGCCCTGTCGGGCTCTGTCGGGCTCTGTCAGGCCCTGTCGGGCTCTGTCAAGCTCTGTCGGGCCCTGTCGGGCTCTGTCGGGCTCTACTGGGCCCTGTCGGGCCCTGTCGGGCCCTGTCGGGCTCTGTCGGGCTCTGTCGGGCTCTGTCGGGCTCTACTGGGCTCTACTGGGCTCTGTCGGGCTCTACTGGGCTCTGTCGGGCTCTGTCGGGCTCTGTCGGGCTCTGTCGGGCCCTGTCGGGCCCTGTCGGGCTCTGTCAGGCTCTGTCGGGCTCTGTCGGGCTCTACTGGGCCCTGTCGGGCTCTGTCGGGCTCTGTCGGGCCCTGTCGGGCTCTGTCGGGCTCTACTGGGCCCTGTCGGGCTCTGTCGGGCCCTGTCGGGCCCTGTCGGGCTCTGTCGGGCTCTGTCGGGCTCTACTGGGCCCTGTCGGGCTCTGTCGGGCTCTGTCGGGCCCTGTCGGGCCCTGTCGGGCTCTGTCAGGCTCTGTCGGGCTCTGTCGGGCTCTACTGGGCCCTGTCGGGCCCTGTCGGTCCCTGTCGGGCTCTACTGGGCTCTACTGGGCTCTGTCGGGCTCTTTCGGGCTCTACTGGGCCCTGTCGGGCTCTGTCGGGCCCTGTCGGGCCCTGTCGGGCTCTGTCGGGCTCTGTCGGGCCCTGTCGGGCTCTGTCGGGCTCTGTCGGGCTCTACTGGGCTCTACTGGGCTCTGTCAAGCTCTGTCGGGCTCCACTGGGCCCTGTCGGGCCCTGTCGGGCTCTGTCGGGCTCTGTCGGACTCTGTCGGGCTCTGTCGGGCTCTACTGGGCCCTGTCGGGCTCTGTCGGGCTCTGTTGGGCCCTGTCGGGCTCTGTCGGGCTCTGTCGGGCCCTGTCGGGCTCTGTCGGGCTCTACTGGGCCCTGTCGGGCCCTGTCGGGCCCTGTCGGGCTCTGTCGGGCTCTGTCGGGCTCTGTCGGGCTCTACTGGGCTCTACTGGGCTCTGTCGGGCTCTACTGGGCCCTGTCGGGCCCTGTCGGGCTCTGTCGGGCTCTGTCGGGCCCTGTCGGGCTCTGTCGGGCTCTGTCGTGCCCTGTCGGGCTCTGTCGGGCTCTGTCGGGCCCTGTCGGGCTCTATCGGGCCCTGTCGGGCTCTGTCGGGCCCTGTCGGGCCCTGTTGGGCCCTGTCGGGCTCTGTCGGGCTCTGTCGGGCTCTATCGGGCTCTACTGGGCCCTGTCGGGCCCTGTCGGGCTCTGTCGGGCCCTGTCGGGCCCTGTCGGGCTCTGTCAGGCTCTGTCGGGCTCTGTCGGGCTCTACTGGGCCCTGTCGGGCCCTGTCGGGCTCTGTCGGGCTCTGTCGGGCTCTGTCGGGCTCTGTCGGGCCCTGTCGGGCTCTGTCGGGCCCTGTCGGGCCCTGTCGGGCCCTGTCGGGCTCTGTCGGGCTCTGTCAAGCCCTGTCGGGCTCTGTCGGGCTCTGTCGGGCTCTATCGGGCTCTACTGGGCCCTGTCGGGCCCTGTCGGGCCCTGTTTGTCTCTGTCGGGCCCTGTCGGGCCCTGTCGGGCTCTGTCGGGCCCTGTCGGGCTCTGTCGGGCTCTGTCGGGCCCTGTCGGGCTCTGTCGGGCTCTACTGGGCTCTGTCGGGCTCTGTCGGGCTCTGTCGGGCTCTACTGGGCCCTGTCGGGCTCTGTCGGGCTCTGTCGGGCCCTGTCGGGCCCTGTCGGGCTCTGTCGGGCTCTGTCGGGCTCTACTGGGCCCTGTCGGGCTCTGTCGGGCTCTGCCGGGCTCTACTGGGCCCTGTCGGGCTCTGTCGGGCTCTGTGGGGCCCTGTCGGGCTCTGTCGGGCTCTGTCGGGCTCTGTCGGGCCCTGTCGGGCTCTGTCGGGCCCTGTCGGGCCCTGTCGGGCTCTGTCGGGCTCTGTCGGGCCCTGTCGGGCTCTGTCGGGCTCTGTCGGGCTCTGTCGGGCTCTACTGTACCCTGTCGGGCTCTGTCGGGCTCTGTCAGGCCCTGTCGGGCTCTGTCAAGCTCTGTCGGGCCCTGTCGGGCTCTGTCGGGCTCTACTGGGCCCTGTCGGGCCCTGTCGGGCCCTGTCGGGCTCTGTCGGGCTCTGTCGGGCTCTGTCGGGCTCTACTGGGCTCTACTGGGCTCTGTCGGGCTCTACTGGGCTCTGTCGGGCTCTGTCGGGCTCTGTCGGGCTCTGTCGGGCCCTGTCGGGCTCTGTCGGGCTCTACTGGGCTCTGTCGGGCCCTGTCGGGCCCTGTCGGGCTCTGTCGGGCTCTGTCGGGCCCTGTCGGGCCCTGTCGGGCTCTGTCGGGCTCTGTCGGGCTCTACTGGGCTCTGTCGGGCTCTGTCGGGCTCTGTCGGGCTCTGTCGGGCTCTACTGGGCCCTGTCGGGCTCTGTCGGGCCCTGTCGGGCCCTGTCGGGCTCTGTCGGGCTCTGTCGGGCTCTGTCGGGCTCTACTGGGCTCTGTCGGGCTCTGTCGGGCTCTGTCGGGCTCTGTCGGGCTCTACTGGGCCCTGTCGGGCTCTGTCGGGCTCTGTGGGGCCCTGTCGGGCCCTGTCGGGCCCTGTCGGGCTCTGTCGGGCTCTGTCGGGCCCTGTCGGGCTCTGTCGGGCTCTGTCGGACTCTGTCGGGCTCTGTCGGGCTCTACTGGGCCCTGTCGGGCTCTGTCGGGCTCTGTTGGGCCCTGTCGGGCTCTGTCGGGCTCTGTCGGGCCCTGTCGGGCTCTGTCGGGCTCTACTGGGCCCTGTCGGGCCCTGTCGGGCCCTGTCGGGCTCTGTCGGGCTCTGTCGGGCTCTGTCGGGCTCTACTGGGCTCTACTGGGCTCTGTCGGGCTCTACTGGGCCCTGTCGGGCCCTGTCGGGCTCTGTCGGGCTCTGTCGGGCCCTGTCGGGCTCTGTCGGGCTCTGTCGGGCCCTTTCGGGCTCTATCGGGCCCTGTCGGGCTCTGTCGGGCCCTGTCGGGCCCTGTCGGGCTCTGTCGGGCTCTGTCGGGCTCTATCGGGCTCTACTGGGCCCTGTCGGGCCCTGTCGGGCTCTGTCGGGCCCTGTCGGGCCCTGTCGGGCTCTGTCAGGCTCTGTCGGGCTCTGTCGGGCTCTACTGGGCCCTGTCGGGCTCTGTCGGGCTCTGTCGGGCTCTGTCGGGCTCTGTCGGGCTCTACTGGGCCCTGTCGGGCTCTGTCGGGCTCTGTCGGGCTCTGTCGGGCCCTGTCGGGCCCTGTCGGGCCCTGTCGGGCTCTGTCGGGCTCTGTCGGGCCCTGTCGGGCTCTGTCGGGCTCTGTCGGGCTCTATCGGGCTCTACTGGGCCCTGTCGGGCCCTGTCGGGCCCTGTTTGGCTCTGTCGGGCCCTGTCGGGCCCTGTCGGGCTCTGTCGGGCCCTGTGGGCTCTGTCGGGCTCTGTCGGGCCCTGTCGGGCTCTGTCGGGCTCTACTGGGCTCTGTCGGGCTCTGTCGGGCTCTGTCGGGCTCTACTGGGCCCTGTCGGGCTCTGTCGGGCTCTGTCGGGCTCTGTCGGGCCCTGTCGGGCCCTGTCGGGCTCTGTCGGGCTCTGTCGGGCTCTGTCGGGCTCTATTGGCTCTGTCGGGCTCTGTCGGGCTCTGCCGGGCTCTACTGGGCCCTGTCGGGCTCTGTCGGGCTCTGTGGGGCCCTGTCGGGCTCTGTCGGGCTCTGTCGGGCCCTGTCGGGCTCTGTCGGGCCCTGTCGGGCCCTGTCGGGCCCTGTCGGGCTCTGTCGGGCTCTGTCGGGCCCTGTCGTGCTCTGTCGGGCTCTGTCGGGCTCTATCGGGCTCTACTGGGCCCTGTCGGGCCCTGTCGGGCCCTGTTTGTCTCTGTCGGGCCCTGTCGGGCCCTGTCGGGCTCTGTCGGGCCCTGTCGGGCTCTGTCGGGCTCTGTCGAGCCCTGTCGGGCTCTGTCGGGCTCTACTGGGCTCTGTCGGGCTCTGTCGGGCTCTGTCGGGCTCTACTGGGCCCTGTCGGGCTCTGTCGGGCTCTGTTGGGCCCTGTCGGGCCCTGTCGGGCTCTGTCGGGCTCTGTCGGGCTCTACTGGGCTCTGTCGGGCTCTGTCGGGCTCTGCCGGGCTCTACTGGGCCCTGTCGGGCTCTGTCGGGCTCTGTGGGGCCCTGTCGGGCTCTGTCGGGCTCTGTCGGGCTCTGTCGGGCCCTGTCGGGCTCTGTCGGGCCCTGTCGGGCCCTGTCGGGCTCTGTCGGGCTCTGTCGGGCCCTGTCGGGCTCTGTCAGGCTCTGTCGGGCTCTGTCGGGCTCTACTGGGCCCTGTCGGGCTCTGTCGGGCTCTGTCAGGCCCTGTCGGGCTCTGTCAAGCTCTGTCGGGCCCTGTCGGGCTCTGTCGGGCTCTACTGGGCCCTGTCGGGCCCTGTCGGGCCCTGTCGGGCTCTGTCGGGCTCTGTCGGGCTCTGTCGGGCTCTACTGGGCTCTACTGGGCTCTGTCGGGCTCTACTGGGCTCTGTCGGGCTCTGTCGGGCTCTGTCGGGCTCTGTCGGGCCCTGTCGGGCTCTGTCGGGCTCTACTGGGCTCTGTCGGGCCCTGTCGGGCCCTGTCGGGCTCTGTCGGGCTCTGTCGGGCCCTGTCGGGCCCTGTCGGGCTCTGTCGGGCTCTGTCGGGCTCTACTGGGCTCTGTCGGGCTCTGTCGGGCTCTGTCGGGCTCTGTCGGGCTCTAATGGGCCCTGTCGGGCTCTGTCGGGCCCTGTCGGGCCCTGTCGGGCTCTGTCGGGCTCTGTCGGGCTCTGTCGGGCTCTACTGGGCTCTGTCGGGCTCTGTCGGGCTCTACTGGGCCCTGTCGGGCTCTGTCGGGCTCTGTGGGGCCCTGTCGGCCCTGTCGGGCCCTGTCGGGCTCTGTCGGGCTCTGTCGGGCCCTGTCGGGCTCTGTCGGGCTCTGTCGGACTCTGTCGGGCTCTGTCGGGCTCTACTGGGCCCTGTCGGGCTCTGTCGGGCTCTGTTGGGCCCTGTCGGGCTCTGTCGGGCTCTGTCGGGCCCTGTCGGGCTCTGTCGGGCTCTACTGGGCCCTGTCGGGCCCTGTCGGGCCCTGTCGGGCTCTGTCGGGCTCTGTCGGGCTCTGTCGGGCTCTACTGGGCTCTACTGGGCTCTGTCGGGCTCTACTGGGCCCTGTCGGGCCCTGTCGGGCTCTGTCGGGCTCTGTCGGGCCCTGTCGGGCTCTGTCGGGCTCTGTCGGGCCCTTTCGGGCTCTATCGGGCCCTGTCGGGCTCTGTCGGGCCCTGTCGGGCCCTGTCGGGCCCTGTCGGGCCCTGTCGGGCTCTGTCGTGCTCTGTCGGGCTCTGTCGGGCTCTACTGGGCCCTGTCGGGCCCTGTCGGGCCCTGTCGGGCTCTGTCGGGCTCTGTCGGGCTCTGTCGGGCTCTACTGGGCTCTGTCGGGTCCTGTCGGGCCCTGTCGGGCCCTGTCGGGCTCTGTCGGGCCCTGTCGGGCCCTGTCGGGCTCTGTCGGGCTCTGTCGGGCTCTACTGGGCTCTGTCGGGCTCTGTCGGGCTCTACTGGGCCCTGTCGGGCTCTGTCGGGCTCTGTGGGGCCCTGTCGGGCCCTGTCGGGCTCTGTCGGGCTCTGTCGGGCTCTGTCGGGCTCTACTGGGCTCTGTCGGGCTCTGTCGGACTCTGTCGGGCTCTGTCGGGCTCTACTGGGCCCTGTCGGGCTCTGTCGGGCTCTGTGGGGCCCTGTCGGGCTCTGTCGGGCTCTGTCGGGCTCTGTCGGGCCCTGTCGGGCTCTGTCGGGCCCTGTCGGGCCCTGTCGGGCTCTGTCGGGCTCTGTCGGGCCCTGTCGGGCTCTGTCGGGCTCTGTCGGGCTCTGTCGGGCTCTACTGGGCCCTGTCGGGCTCTGTCGGGCTCTGTCGGGCCCTGTCGGGCTCTGTCGGGCTCTGTCGGGCCCTGTCGGGCTCTGTCGGGCTCTACTGGGCCCTGTCGGGCTCTGTCGGGCCCTGTCGGGCCCTGTCGGGCTCTGTCGGGCTCTGTCGGGCTCTACTGGGCCCTGTCGGGCTCTGTCGGACTCTGTCGGGCTCTGTCGGGCTCTACTGGGCCCTGTCGGGCCCTGTCGGGCTCTGTCAGGCTCTGTCGGGCTCTGTCGGGCTCTACTGGGCCCTGTCGGGCCCTGTCGGTCCCTGTCGGGCTCTACTGGGCTCTACTGGGCTCTGTCGGGCTCTTTCGGGCTCTACTGGGCCCTGTCGGGCTCTGTCGGGCCCTGTCGGGCCCTGTCGGGCTCTGTCTGGCTCTGTCGGGCCCTGTCGGGCTCTGTCGGGCTCTGTCGGGCTCTATCGGGCTCTACTGGGCCCTGTCGGGCCCTGTCGGGCTCTGTCGGGCCCTGTCGGGCCCTGTCGGGCTCTGTCAGGCTCTGTCGGGCTCTGTCGGGCTCTACTGGGCCCTGTCGGGCTCTGTCGGGCTCTGTCGGGCTCTGTCGGGCTCTGTCGGGCTCTACTGGGCCCTGTCGGGCTCTGTCGGGCTCTGTCGGGCCCTGTCGGGCTCTGTCGGGCCCTGTCGGGCTCTGTCGGGCTCTGTCGGGCCCTGTCGGGCTCTGTCGGGCTCTGTCGGGCTCTATCGGGCTCTACTGGGCCCTGTCGGGCCCTGTCGGGCCCTGTTTGGCTCTGTCGGGCCCTGTCGGGCCCTGTCGGGCTCTGTCGGGCCCTGTGGGCTCTGTCGGGCTCTGTCGGGCCCTGTCGGGCTCTGTCGGGCTCTACTGGGCTCTGTCGGGCTCTGTCGGGCTCTGTCGGGCTCTACTGGGCCCTGTCGGGCTCTGTCAGGCTCTGTCGGGCCCTGTCGGGCTCTGTCGGGCTCTGTCGGGCCCTGTCGGGCTCTGTCGGGCTCTACTGGGCTCTGTCGGGCTCTGTCGGGCTCTGTCGGGCTCTACTGGGCCCTGTCGGGCTCTGTCGGGCTCTGTCGGGCTCTGTCGGGCCCTGTCGGGCCCTGTCGGGCTCTGTCGGGCTCTGTCGGGCTCTGTCGGGCTCTATTGGCTCTGTCGGGCTCTGTCGGGCTCTGCCGGGCTCTACTGGGCCCTGTCGGGCTCTGTCGGGCTCTGTGGGGCCCTGTCGGGCTCTGTCGGGCTCTGTCGGGCCCTGTCGGGCTCTGTCGGGCCCTGTCGGGCCCTGTCGGGCCCTGTCGGGCTCTGTCGGGCTCTGTCGGGCCCTGTCGTGCTCTGTCGGGCTCTGTCGGGCTCTATCGGGCTCTACTGGGCCCTGTCGGGCCCTGTCGGGCCCTGTTTGTCTCTGTCGGGCCCTGTCGGGCCCTGTCGGGCTCTGTCGGGCCCTGTCGGGCTCTGTCGGGCTCTGTCGAGCCCTGTCGGGCTCTGTCGGGCTCTACTGGGCTCTGTCGGGCTCTGTCGGGCTCTGTCGGGCTCTACTGGGCCCTGTCGGGCTCTGTCGGGCTCTGTTGGGCCCTGTCGGGCCCTGTCGGGCTCTGTCGGGCTCTGTCGGGCTCTACTGGGCTCTGTCGGGCTCTGTCGGGCTCTGCCGGGCTCTACTGGGCCCTGTCGGGCTCTGTCGGGCTCTGTGGGGCCCTGTCGGGCTCTGTCGGGCTCTGTCGGGCTCTGTCGGGCCCTGTCGGGCTCTGTCGGGCCCTGTCGGGCCCTGTCGGGCTCTGTCGGGCTCTGTCGGGCCCTGTCGGGCTCTGTCAGGCTCTGTCGGGCTCTGTCGGGCTCTACTGGGCCCTGTCGGGCTCTGTCGGGCTCTGTCAGGCCCTGTCGGGCTCTGTCAAGCTCTGTCGGGCCCTGTCGGGCTCTGTCGGGCTCTACTGGGCCCTGTCGGGCCCTGTCGGGCCCTGTCGGGCTCTGTCGGGCTCTGTCGGGCTCTGTCGGGCTCTACTGGGCTCTACTGGGCTCTGTCGGGCTCTACTGGGCTCTGTCGGGCTCTGTCGGGCTCTGTCGGGCTCTGTCGGGCCCTGTCGGGCTCTGTCGGGCTCTACTGGGCTCTGTCGGGCCCTGTCGGGCCCTGTCGGGCTCTGTCGGGCTCTGTCGGGCCCTGTCGGGCCCTGTCGGGCTCTGTCGGGCTCTGTCGGGCTCTACTGGGCTCTGTCGGGCTCTGTCGGGCTCTGTCGGGCTCTGTCGGGCTCTAATGGGCCCTGTCGGGCTCTGTCGGGCCCTGTCGGGCCCTGTCGGGCTCTGTCGGGCTCTGTCGGGCTCTGTCGGGCTCTACTGGGCTCTGTCGGGCTCTGTCGGGCTCTACTGGGCCCTGTCGGGCTCTGTCGGGCTCTGTGGGGCCCTGTCGGCCCTGTCGGGCCCTGTCGGGCTCTGTCGGGCTCTGTCGGGCCCTGTCGGGCTCTGTCGGGCTCTGTCGGACTCTGTCGGGCTCTGTCGGGCTCTACTGGGCCCTGTCGGGCTCTGTCGGGCTCTGTTGGGCCCTGTCGGGCTCTGTCGGGCTCTGTCGGGCCCTGTCGGGCTCTGTCGGGCTCTACTGGGCCCTGTCGGGCCCTGTCGGGCCCTGTCGGGCTCTGTCGGGCTCTGTCGGGCTCTGTCGGGCTCTACTGGGCTCTACTGGGCTCTGTCGGGCTCTACTGGGCCCTGTCGGGCCCTGTCGGGCTCTGTCGGGCTCTGTCGGGCCCTGTCGGGCTCTGTCGGGCTCTGTCGGGCCCTTTCGGGCTCTATCGGGCCCTGTCGGGCTCTGTCGGGCCCTGTCGGGCCCTGTCGGGCCCTGTCGGGCCCTGTCGGGCTCTGTCGTGCTCTGTCGGGCTCTGTCGGGCTCTACTGGGCCCTGTCGGGCCCTGTCGGGCCCTGTCGGGCTCTGTCGGGCTCTGTCGGGCTCTGTCGGGCTCTACTGGGCTCTGTCGGGTCCTGTCGGGCCCTGTCGGGCCCTGTCGGGCTCTGTCGGGCCCTGTCGGGCCCTGTCGGGCTCTGTCGGGCTCTGTCGGGCTCTACTGGGCTCTGTCGGGCTCTGTCGGGCTCTACTGGGCCCTGTCGGGCTCTGTCGGGCTCTGTGGGGCCCTGTCGGGCCCTGTCGGGCTCTGTCGGGCTCTGTCGGGCTCTGTCGGGCTCTACTGGGCTCTGTCGGGCTCTGTCGGACTCTGTCGGGCTCTGTCGGGCTCTACTGGGCCCTGTCGGGCTCTGTCGGGCTCTGTGGGGCCCTGTCGGGCTCTGTCGGGCTCTGTCGGGCTCTGTCGGGCCCTGTCGGGCTCTGTCGGGCCCTGTCGGGCCCTGTCGGGCTCTGTCGGGCTCTGTCGGGCCCTGTCGGGCTCTGTCGGGCTCTGTCGGGCTCTGTCGGGCTCTACTGGGCCCTGTCGGGCTCTGTCGGGCTCTGTCGGGCCCTGTCGGGCTCTGTCGGGCTCTGTCGGGCCCTGTCGGGCTCTGTCGGGCTCTACTGGGCCCTGTCGGGCTCTGTCGGGCCCTGTCGGGCCCTGTCGGGCTCTGTCGGGCTCTGTCGGGCTCTACTGGGCCCTGTCGGGCTCTGTCGGACTCTGTCGGGCTCTGTCGGGCTCTACTGGGCCCTGTCGGGCCCTGTCGGGCTCTGTCAGGCTCTGTCGGGCTCTGTCGGGCTCTACTGGGCCCTGTCGGGCCCTGTCGGTCCCTGTCGGGCTCTACTGGGCTCTACTGGGCTCTGTCGGGCTCTTTCGGGCTCTACTGGGCCCTGTCGGGCTCTGTCGGGCCCTGTCGGGCCCTGTCGGGCTCTGTCTGGCTCTGTCGGGCCCTGTCGGGCTCTGTCGGGCTCTGTCGGGCTCTATCGGGCTCTACTGGGCCCTGTCGGGCCCTGTCGGGCTCTGTCGGGCCCTGTCGGGCCCTGTCGGGCTCTGTCAGGCTCTGTCGGGCTCTGTCGGGCTCTACTGGGCCCTGTCGGGCTCTGTCGGGCTCTGTCGGGCTCTGTCGGGCTCTGTCGGGCTCTACTGGGCCCTGTCGGGCTCTGTCGGGCTCTGTCGGGCCCTGTCGGGCTCTGTCGGGCCCTGTCGGGCTCTGTCGGGCTCTGTCGGGCCCTGTCGGGCTCTGTCGGGCTCTGTCGGGCTCTATCGGGCTCTACTGGGCCCTGTCGGGCCCTGTCGGGCCCTGTTTGGCTCTGTCGGGCCCTGTCGGGCCCTGTCGGGCTCTGTCGGGCCCTGTGGGCTCTGTCGGGCTCTGTCGGGCCCTGTCGGGCTCTGTCGGGCTCTACTGGGCTCTGTCGGGCTCTGTCGGGCTCTGTCGGGCTCTACTGGGCCCTGTCGGGCTCTGTCAGGCTCTGTCGGGCCCTGTCGGGCCCTGTCGGGCTCTGTCGGGCTCTGTCGGGCTCTGTCGGGCTCTATTGGCTCTGTCGGGCTCTGTCGGGCTCTGCCGGGCTCTACTGGGCCCTGTCGGGCTCTGTCGGGCTCTGTGGGGCCCTGTCGGGCTCTGTCGGGCTCTGTCGGGCCCTGTCGGGCTCTGTCGGGCCCTGTCGGGCCCTGTCGGGCCCTGTCGGGCTCTGTCGGGCTCTGTCGGGCCCTGTCGGGCTCTGTCGGGCTCTGTCGGGCTCTATCGGGCTCTACTGGGCCCTGTCGGGCCCTGTCGGGCCCTGTTTGTCTCTGTCGGGCCCTGTCGGGCCCTGTCGGGCTCTGCCGGGCCCTGTCGGGCTCTGTCGGGCTCTGTCGGGCCCTGTCGGGCTCTGTCGGGCTCTACTGGGCTCTGTCGGGCTCTGTCGGGCTCTGTCGGGCTCTACTGGGCCCTGTCGGGCTCTGTCGGGCTCTGTTGGGCCCTGTCGGGCCCTGTCGGGCTCTGTCGGGCTCTGTCGGGCTCTACTGGGCTCTGTCGGGCTCTGTCGGGCTCTGCCGGGCTCTACTGGGCCCTGTCGGGCTCTGTCGGGCTCTGTGGGGCCCTGTCGGGCTCTGTCGGGCTCTGTCGGGCTCTGTCGGGCCCTGTCGGGCTCTGTCGGGCCCTGTCGGGCCCTGTCGGGCTCTGTCGGGCTCTGTCGGGCCCTGTCGGGCTCTGTCGGGCTCTGTCGGGCTCTGTCGGGCTCTACTGGGCCCTGTCGGGCTCTGTCGGGCTCTGTCAGGCCCTGTCGGGCTCTGTCAAGCTCTGTCGGGCCCTGTCGGGCTCTGTCGGGCTCTACTGGGCCCTGTCGGGCCCTGTCGGGCCCTGTCGGGCTCTGTCGGGCTCTGTCGGGCTCTGTCGGGCTCTACTGGGCTCTACTGGGCTCTGTCGGGCTCTACTGGGCTCTGTCGGGCTCTGTCGGGCTCTGTCGGGCTCTGTCGGGCCCTGTCGGGCTCTGTCGGGCTCTACTGGGCTCTGTCGGGCCCTGTCGGGCCCTGTCGGGCTCTGTCGGGCTCTGTCGGGCCCTGTCGGGCCCTGTCGGGCTCTGTCGGGCTCTGTCGGGCTCTACTGGGCTCTGTCGGGCTCTGTCGGGCTCTGTCGGGCTCTGTCGGGCTCTACTGGGCCCTGTCGGGCTCTGTCGGGCCCTGTCGGGCCCTGTCGGGCTCTGTCGGGCTCTGTCGGGCTCTGTCGGGCTCTACTGGGCTCTGTCGGGCTCTGTCGGGCTCTGTCGGGCTCTGTCGGGCTCTACTGGGCCCTGTCGGGCTCTGTCGGGCTCTGTGGGGCCCTGTCGGGCCCTGTCGGGCCCTGTCGGGCTCTGTCGGGCTCTGTCGGGCCCTGTCGGGCTCTGTCGGGCTCTGTCGGACTCTGTCGGGCTCTGTCGGGCTCTACTGGGCCCTGTCGGGCTCTGTCGGGCTCTGTTGGGCCCTGTCGGGCTCTGTCGGGCTCTGTCGGGCCCTGTCGGGCTCTGTCGGGCTCTACTGGGCCCTGTCGGGCCCTGTCGGGCCCTGTCGGGCTCTGTCGGGCTCTGTCGGGCTCTGTCGGGCTCTACTGGGCTCTACTGGGCTCTGTCGGGCTCTACTGGGCCCTGTCGGGCCCTGTCGGGCTCTGTCGGGCTCTGTCGGGCCCTGTCGGGCTCTGTCGGGCTCTGTCGGGCCCTTTCGGGCTCTATCGGGCCCTGTCGGGCTCTGTCGGGCCCTGTCGGGCCCTGTCGGGCCCTGTCGGGCTCTGTCGTGCTCTGTCGGGCTCTGTCGGGCTCTACTGGGCCCTGTCGGGCCCTGTCGGGCCCTGTCGGGCTCTGTCGGGCTCTGTCGGGCTCTGTCGGGCTCTACTGGGCTCTGTCGGGTCCTGTCGGGCCCTGTCGGGCTCTGTCGGGCTCTGTCGGGCCCTGTCGGGCCCTGTCGGGCTCTGTCGGGCTCTGTCGGGCTCTACTGGGCTCTGTCGGGCTCTGTCGGGCTCTACTGGGCCCTGTCGGGCTCTGTCGGGCTCTGTGGCGCCCTGTCGGGCCCTGTCGGGCTCTGTCGGGCTCTGTCGGGCTCTGTCGGGCTCTACTGGGCTCTGTCGGGCTCTGTCGGACTCTGTCGGGCTCTGTCGGGCTCTACTGGGCCCTGTCGGGCTCTGTCGGGCTCTGTGGGGCCCTGTCGGGCTCTGTCGGGCTCTGTCGGGCTCTGTCGGGCCCTGTCGGGCTCTGTCGGGCCCTGTCGGGCCCTGTCGGGCTCTGTCGGGCTCTGTCGGGCCCTGTCGGGCTCTGTCGGGCTCTGTCGGGCTCTGTCGGGCTCTGTCGGGCCCTGTCGGGCCCTGTCGGGCTCTGTCGGGCTCTGTCGGGCTCTGTCGGGCTCTATTGGCTCTGTCGGGCTCTGTCGGGCTCTGCCGGGCTCTACTGGGCCCTGTCGGGCTCTGTCGGGCTCTGTGGGGCCCTGTCGGGCTCTGTCGGGCTCTGTCGGGCCCTGTCGGGCTCTGTCGGGCCCTGTCGGGCCCTGTCGGGCCCTGTCGGGCTCTGTCGGGCTCTGTCGGGCCCTGTCGTGCTCTGTCGGGCTCTGTCGGGCTCTATCGGGCTCTACTGGGCCCTGTCGGGCCCTGTCGGGCCCTGTTTGTCTCTGTCGGGCCCTGTCGGGCCCTGTCGGGCTCTGTCGGGCCCTGTCGGGCTCTGTCGGGCTCTGTCGAGCCCTGTCGGGCTCTGTCGGGCTCTACTGGGCTCTGTCGGGCTCTGTCGGGCTCTGTCGGGCTCTACTGGGCCCTGTCGGGCTCTGTCGGGCTCTGTTGGGCCCTGTCGGGCCCTGTCGGGCTCTGTCGGGCTCTGTCGGGCTCTACTGGGCTCTGTCGGGCTCTGTCGGGCTCTGCCGGGCTCTACTGGGCCCTGTCGGGCTCTGTCGGGCTCTGTGGGGCCCTGTCGGGCTCTGTCGGGCTCTGTCGGGCTCTGTCGGGCCCTGTCGGGCTCTGTCGGGCCCTGTCGGGCCCTGTCGGGCTCTGTCGGGCTCTGTCGGGCCCTGTCGGGCTCTGTCAGGCTCTGTCGGGCTCTGTCGGGCTCTACTGGGCCCTGTCGGGCTCTGTCGGGCTCTGTCAGGCCCTGTCGGGCTCTGTCAAGCTCTGTCGGGCCCTGTCGGGCTCTGTCGGGCTCTACTGGGCCCTGTCGGGCCCTGTCGGGCCCTGTCGGGCTCTGTCGGGCTCTGTCGGGCTCTGTCGGGCTCTACTGGGCTCTACTGGGCTCTGTCGGGCTCTACTGGGCTCTGTCGGGCTCTGTCGGGCTCTGTCGGGCTCTGTCGGGCCCTGTCGGGCTCTGTCGGGCTCTACTGGGCTCTGTCGGGCCCTGTCGGGCCCTGTCGGGCTCTGTCGGGCTCTGTCGGGCCCTGTCGGGCCCTGTCGGGCTCTGTCGGGCTCTGTCGGGCTCTACTGGGCTCTGTCGGGCTCTGTCGGGCTCTGTCGGGCTCTGTCGGGCTCTAATGGGCCCTGTCGGGCTCTGTCGGGCCCTGTCGGGCCCTGTCGGGCTCTGTCGGGCTCTGTCGGGCTCTGTCGGGCTCTACTGGGCTCTGTCGGGCTCTGTCGGGCTCTACTGGGCCCTGTCGGGCTCTGTCGGGCTCTGTGGGGCCCTGTCGGCCCTGTCGGGCCCTGTCGGGCTCTGTCGGGCTCTGTCGGGCCCTGTCGGGCTCTGTCGGGCTCTGTCGGACTCTGTCGGGCTCTGTCGGGCTCTACTGGGCCCTGTCGGGCTCTGTCGGGCTCTGTTGGGCCCTGTCGGGCTCTGTCGGGCTCTGTCGGGCCCTGTCGGGCTCTGTCGGGCTCTACTGGGCCCTGTCGGGCCCTGTCGGGCCCTGTCGGGCTCTGTCGGGCTCTGTCGGGCTCTGTCGGGCTCTACTGGGCTCTACTGGGCTCTGTCGGGCTCTACTGGGCCCTGTCGGGCCCTGTCGGGCTCTGTCGGGCTCTGTCGGGCCCTGTCGGGCTCTGTCGGGCTCTGTCGGGCCCTTTCGGGCTCTATCGGGCCCTGTCGGGCTCTGTCGGGCCCTGTCGGGCCCTGTCGGGCCCTGTCGGGCCCTGTCGGGCTCTGTCGTGCTCTGTCGGGCTCTGTCGGGCTCTACTGGGCCCTGTCGGGCCCTGTCGGGCCCTGTCGGGCTCTGTCGGGCTCTGTCGGGCTCTGTCGGGCTCTACTGGGCTCTGTCGGGTCCTGTCGGGCCCTGTCGGGCCCTGTCGGGCTCTGTCGGGCCCTGTCGGGCCCTGTCGGGCTCTGTCGGGCTCTGTCGGGCTCTACTGGGCTCTGTCGGGCTCTGTCGGGCTCTACTGGGCCCTGTCGGGCTCTGTCGGGCTCTGTGGGGCCCTGTCGGGCCCTGTCGGGCTCTGTCGGGCTCTGTCGGGCTCTGTCGGGCTCTACTGGGCTCTGTCGGGCTCTGTCGGACTCTGTCGGGCTCTGTCGGGCTCTACTGGGCCCTGTCGGGCTCTGTCGGGCTCTGTGGGGCCCTGTCGGGCTCTGTCGGGCTCTGTCGGGCTCTGTCGGGCCCTGTCGGGCTCTGTCGGGCCCTGTCGGGCCCTGTCGGGCTCTGTCGGGCTCTGTCGGGCCCTGTCGGGCTCTGTCGGGCTCTGTCGGGCTCTGTCGGGCTCTACTGGGCCCTGTCGGGCTCTGTCGGGCTCTGTCGGGCCCTGTCGGGCTCTGTCGGGCTCTGTCGGGCCCTGTCGGGCTCTGTCGGGCTCTACTGGGCCCTGTCGGGCTCTGTCGGGCCCTGTCGGGCCCTGTCGGGCTCTGTCGGGCTCTGTCGGGCTCTACTGGGCCCTGTCGGGCTCTGTCGGACTCTGTCGGGCTCTGTCGGGCTCTACTGGGCCCTGTCGGGCCCTGTCGGGCTCTGTCAGGCTCTGTCGGGCTCTGTCGGGCTCTACTGGGCCCTGTCGGGCCCTGTCGGTCCCTGTCGGGCTCTACTGGGCTCTACTGGGCTCTGTCGGGCTCTTTCGGGCTCTACTGGGCCCTGTCGGGCTCTGTCGGGCCCTGTCGGGCCCTGTCGGGCTCTGTCTGGCTCTGTCGGGCCCTGTCGGGCTCTGTCGGGCTCTGTCGGGCTCTATCGGGCTCTACTGGGCCCTGTCGGGCCCTGTCGGGCTCTGTCGGGCCCTGTCGGGCCCTGTCGGGCTCTGTCAGGCTCTGTCGGGCTCTGTCGGGCTCTACTGGGCCCTGTCGGGCTCTGTCGGGCTCTGTCGGGCTCTGTCGGGCTCTGTCGGGCTCTACTGGGCCCTGTCGGGCTCTGTCGGGCTCTGTCGGGCCCTGTCGGGCTCTGTCGGGCCCTGTCGGGCTCTGTCGGGCTCTGTCGGGCCCTGTCGGGCTCTGTCGGGCTCTGTCGGGCTCTATCGGGCTCTACTGGGCCCTGTCGGGCCCTGTCGGGCCCTGTTTGGCTCTGTCGGGCCCTGTCGGGCCCTGTCGGGCTCTGTCGGGCCCTGTGGGCTCTGTCGGGCTCTGTCGGGCCCTGTCGGGCTCTGTCGGGCTCTACTGGGCTCTGTCGGGCTCTGTCGGGCTCTGTCGGGCTCTACTGGGCCCTGTCGGGCTCTGTCAGGCTCTGTCGGGCCCTGTCGGGCCCTGTCGGGCTCTGTCGGGCTCTGTCGGGCTCTGTCGGGCTCTATTGGCTCTGTCGGGCTCTGTCGGGCTCTGCCGGGCTCTACTGGGCCCTGTCGGGCTCTGTCGGGCTCTGTGGGGCCCTGTCGGGCTCTGTCGGGCTCTGTCGGGCCCTGTCGGGCTCTGTCGGGCCCTGTCGGGCCCTGTCGGGCCCTGTCGGGCTCTGTCGGGCTCTGTCGGGCCCTGTCGGGCTCTGTCGGGCTCTGTCGGGCTCTATCGGGCTCTACTGGGCCCTGTCGGGCCCTGTCGGGCCCTGTTTGTCTCTGTCGGGCCCTGTCGGGCCCTGTCGGGCTCTGCCGGGCCCTGTCGGGCTCTGTCGGGCTCTGTCGGGCCCTGTCGGGCTCTGTCGGGCTCTACTGGGCTCTGTCGGGCTCTGTCGGGCTCTGTCGGGCTCTACTGGGCCCTGTCGGGCTCTGTCGGGCTCTGTTGGGCCCTGTCGGGCCCTGTCGGGCTCTGTCGGGCTCTGTCGGGCTCTACTGGGCTCTGTCGGGCTCTGTCGGGCTCTGCCGGGCTCTACTGGGCCCTGTCGGGCTCTGTCGGGCTCTGTGGGGCCCTGTCGGGCTCTGTCGGGCTCTGTCGGGCTCTGTCGGGCCCTGTCGGGCTCTGTCGGGCCCTGTCGGGCCCTGTCGGGCTCTGTCGGGCTCTGTCGGGCCCTGTCGGGCTCTGTCGGGCTCTGTCGGGCTCTGTCGGGCTCTACTGGGCCCTGTCGGGCTCTGTCGGGCTCTGTCAGGCCCTGTCGGGCTCTGTCAAGCTCTGTCGGGCCCTGTCGGGCTCTGTCGGGCTCTACTGGGCCCTGTCGGGCCCTGTCGGGCCCTGTCGGGCTCTGTCGGGCTCTGTCGGGCTCTGTCGGGCTCTACTGGGCTCTACTGGGCTCTGTCGGGCTCTACTGGGCTCTGTCGGGCTCTGTCGGGCTCTGTCGGGCTCTGTCGGGCCCTGTCGGGCTCTGTCGGGCTCTACTGGGCTCTGTCGGGCCCTGTCGGGCCCTGTCGGGCTCTGTCGGGCTCTGTCGGGCCCTGTCGGGCCCTGTCGGGCTCTGTCGGGCTCTGTCGGGCTCTACTGGGCTCTGTCGGGCTCTGTCGGGCTCTGTCGGGCTCTGTCGGGCTCTACTGGGCCCTGTCGGGCTCTGTCGGGCCCTGTCGGGCCCTGTCGGGCTCTGTCGGGCTCTGTCGGGCTCTGTCGGGCTCTACTGGGCTCTGTCGGGCTCTGTCGGGCTCTGTCGGGCTCTGTCGGGCTCTACTGGGCCCTGTCGGGCTCTGTCGGGCTCTGTGGGGCCCTGTCGGGCCCTGTCGGGCCCTGTCGGGCTCTGTCGGGCTCTGTCGGGCCCTGTCGGGCTCTGTCGGGCTCTGTCGGACTCTGTCGGGCTCTGTCGGGCTCTACTGGGCCCTGTCGGGCTCTGTCGGGCTCTGTTGGGCCCTGTCGGGCTCTGTCGGGCTCTGTCGGGCCCTGTCGGGCTCTGTCGGGCTCTACTGGGCCCTGTCGGGCCCTGTCGGGCCCTGTCGGGCTCTGTCGGGCTCTGTCGGGCTCTGTCGGGCTCTACTGGGCTCTACTGGGCTCTGTCGGGCTCTACTGGGCCCTGTCGGGCCCTGTCGGGCTCTGTCGGGCTCTGTCGGGCCCTGTCGGGCTCTGTCGGGCTCTGTCGGGCCCTTTCGGGCTCTATCGGGCCCTGTCGGGCTCTGTCGGGCCCTGTCGGGCCCTGTCGGGCCCTGTCGGGCTCTGTCGTGCTCTGTCGGGCTCTGTCGGGCTCTACTGGGCCCTGTCGGGCCCTGTCGGGCCCTGTCGGGCTCTGTCGGGCTCTGTCGGGCTCTGTCGGGCTCTACTGGGCTCTGTCGGGTCCTGTCGGGCCCTGTCGGGCTCTGTCGGGCTCTGTCGGGCCCTGTCGGGCCCTGTCGGGCTCTGTCGGGCTCTGTCGGGCTCTACTGGGCTCTGTCGGGCTCTGTCGGGCTCTACTGGGCCCTGTCGGGCTCTGTCGGGCTCTGTGGCGCCCTGTCGGGCCCTGTCGGGCTCTGTCGGGCTCTGTCGGGCTCTGTCGGGCTCTACTGGGCTCTGTCGGGCTCTGTCGGACTCTGTCGGGCTCTGTCGGGCTCTACTGGGCCCTGTCGGGCTCTGTCGGGCTCTGTGGGGCCCTGTCGGGCTCTGTCGGGCTCTGTCGGGCTCTGTCGGGCCCTGTCGGGCTCTGTCGGGCCCTGTCGGGCCCTGTCGGGCTCTGTCGGGCTCTGTCGGGCCCTGTCGGGCTCTGTCGGGCTCTGTCGGGCTCTGTCGGGCTCTACTGGGCCCTGTCGGGCTCTGTCGGGCTCTGTCGGGCCCTGTCGGGCTCTGTCGGGCTCTGTCGGGCCCTGTCGGGCTCTGTCGGGCTCTACTGGGCCCTGTCGGGCTCTGTCGGGCCCTGTCGGGCCCTGTCGGGCTCTGTCGGGCTCTGTCGGGCTCTACTGGGCCCTGTCGGGCTCTGTCGGACTCTGTCGGGCTCTGTCGGGCTCTACTGGGCCCTGTCGGGCCCTGTCGGGCTCTGTCAGGCTCTGTCGGGCTCTGTCGGGCTCTACTGGGCCCTGTCGGGCCCTGTCGGTCCCTGTCGGGCTCTACTGGTCTCTACTGGGCTCTGTCGGGCTCTTTCGGGCTCTACTGGGCCCTGTCGGGCTCTGTCGGGCCCTGTCGGGCCCTGTCGGGCTCTGTCGGGCTCTGTCGGGCCCTGTCGGGCTCTGTTGGGCTCTGTCGGGCTCTACTGGGCTCTACTGGGCTCTGTCAAGCTCTGTCGGGCTCCACTGGGCCCTGTCGGGCCCTGTCGGGCTCTGTCGGGCTCTGTCGGACTCTGTCGGGCTCTGTCGGGCTCTACTGGGCCCTGTCGGGCTCTGTCGGGCTCTGTTGGGCCCTGTCGGGCTCTGTCGGGCTCTGTCGGGCCCTGTCGGGCTCTGTCGGGCTCTACTGGGCCCTGTCGGGCCCTGTCGGGCCCTGTCGGGCTCTGTCGGGCTCTGTCGGGCTCTGTCGGGCTCTACTGGGCTCTACTGGGCTCTGTCGGGCTCTACTGGGCCCTGTCGGGCCCTGTCGGGCTCTGTCGGGCTCTGTCGGGCCCTGTCGGGCTCTGTCGGGCTCTGTCGTGCCCTGTCGGGCTCTGTCGGGCTCTGTCGGGCCCTGTCGGGCTCTATCGGGCCCTGTCGGGCTCTGTCGGGCCCTGTCGGGCCCTGTTGGGCCCTGTCGGGCTCTGTCGGGCTCTGTCGGGCTCTATCGGGCTCTACTGGGCCCTGTCGGGCCCTGTCGGGCTCTGTCGGGCCCTGTCGGGCCCTGTCGGGCTCTGTCAGGCTCTGTCGGGCTCTGTCGGGCTCTACTGGGCCCTGTCGGGCTCTGTCGGGCTCTGTCGGGCCCTGTCGGGCTCTGTCGGGCTCTGTCGGGCTCTGTCGGGCTCTGTCGGGCCCTGTCGGGCTCTGTCGGGCCCTGTCGGGCCCTGTCGGGCCCTGTCGGGCTCTGTCGGGCTCTGTCGGGCCCTGTCGGGCTCTGTCGGGCTCTGTCGGGCTCTATCGGGCTCTACTGGGCCCTGTCGGGCCCTGTCGGGCCCTGTTTGTCTCTGTCGGGCCCTGTCGGGCCCTGTCGGGCTCTGTCGGGCCCTGTCGGGCTCTGTCGGGCTCTGTCGGGCCCTGTCGGGCTCTGTCGGGCTCTACTGGGCTCTGTCGGGCTCTGTCGGGCTCTGTCGGGCTCTACTGGGCCCTGTCGGGCTCTGTCGGGCTCTGTCGGGCCCTGTCGGGCCCTGTCGGGCTCTGTCGGGCTCTGTCGGGCTCTACTGGGCCCTGTCGGGCTCTGTCGGGCTCTGCCGGGCTCTTCTGGGCCCTCTCGGGCTCTGTCGGGCTCTGTGGGGCCCTGTCGGGCTCTGTCGGGCTCTGTCGGGCTCTGTCGGGCCCTGTCGGGCTCTGTCGGGCCCTGTCGGGCCCTGTCGGGCTCTGTCGGGCTCTGTCGGGCCCTGTCGGGCTCTGTCGGGCTCTGTCGGGCTCTGTCGGGCCCTGTCGGGCTCTGTCGGGCCCTGTCGGGCCCTGTCGGGCCCTGTCGGGCTCTGTCGGGCTCTGTCGGGCCCTGTCGGGCTCTGTCGGGCTCTGTCGGGCTCTGTCGGGCTCTACTGTACCCTGTCGGGCTCTGTCGGGCTCTGTCAGGCCCTGTCGGGCTCTGTCAAGCTCTATCGGGCCCTGTCGGGCTCTGTCGGGCTCTACTGGGCCCTGTCGGGCCCTGTCGGGCTCTGTCGGGCTCTGTCGGGCTCTGTCGGGCTCTACTGGGCTCTACTGGGCTCTGTCGGGCTCTACTGGGCTCTGTCGGGCTCTGTCGGGCTCTGTCGGGCTCTGTCGGGCCCTGTCGGGCTCTGTCGGGCTCTACTGGGCTCTGTCGGGCCCTGTCGGGCCCTGTCGGGCTCTGTCGGGCTCTGTCGGGCCCTGTCGGGCCCTGTCGGGCTCTGTCGGGCTCTGTCGGGCTCTACTGGGCTCTGTCGGGCTCTGTCGGGCTCTGTCGGGCTCTGTCGGGCTCTACTGGGCCCTGTCGGGCTCTGTCGGGCCCTGTCGGGCCCTGTCGGGCCCTGTCGGGCTCTGTCGGGCTCTGTCGGGCTCTACTGGGCTCTGTCGGGCTCTGTCGGGCTCTGTCGGGCTCTGTCGGGCTCTACTGGGCCCTGTCGGGCTCTGTCGGGCTCTGTGGGGCCCTGTCGGGCCCTGTCGGGCCCTGTCGGGCTCTGTCGGGCTCTGTCGGGCCCTGTCGGGCTCTGTCGGGCTCTGTCGGACTCTGTCGGGCTCTGTCGGGCTCTACTGGGCCCTGTCGGGCTCTGTCGGGCTCTGTTGGGCCCTGTCGGGCTCTGTCGGGCTCTGTCGGGCCCTGTCGGGCTCTGTCGGGCTCTACTGGGCCCTGTCGGGCCCTGTCGGGCCCTGTCGGGCTCTGTCGGGCTCTGTCGGGCTCTGTCGGGCTCTACTGGGCTCTACTGGGCTCTGTCGGGCTCTACTGGGCCCTGTCGGGCCCTATCGGGCTCTGTCGGGCTCTGTCGGGCCCTGTCGGGGTCTGTCGGGCTCTGTCGGGCCCTTTCGGGCTCTATCGGGCCCTGTCGGGCTCTGTCGGGCCCTGTCGGACCCTGTCGGGCTCTGTCGGGCTCTGTCGGGCTCTATCGGGCTCTACTGGGCCCTGTCGGGCCCTGTCGGGCTCTGTCGGGCCCTGTCGGGCCCTGTCGGGCTCTGTCAGGCTCTGTCGGGCTCTGTCGGGCTCTACTGGGCCCTGTCGGGCTCTGTCGGGCTCTGTCGGGCTCTGTCGGGCTCTGTCGGGCTCTACTGGGCCCTGTCGGGCTCTGTCGGGCTCTGTCGGGCCCTGTCGGGCCCTGTCGGGCCCTGTCGGGCTCTGTCGGGCTCTGTCGGGCCCTGTCGGGCTCTGTCGGGCTCTGTCGGGCTCTATCGGGCTCTACTGGGCCCTGTCGGGCCCTGTCGGGCCCTGTTTGGCTCTGTCGGGCCCTGTCGGGCCCTGTCGGGCTCTGTCGGGCCCTGTGGGCTCTGTCGGGCTCTGTCGGGCCCTGTCGGGCTCTGTCGGGCTCTACTGGGCTCTGTCGGGCTCTGTCGGGCTCTGTCGGGCTCTACTGGGCCCTGTCGGGCTCTGTCGGGCTCTGTCGGGCTCTGTCGGGCCCTGTCGGGCCCTGTCGGGCTCTGTCGGGCTCTGTCGGGCTCTATTGGCTCTGTCGGGCTCTGTCGGGCTCTGCCGGGCTCTACTGGGCCCTGTCGGGCTCTGTCGGGCTCTGTGGGGCCCTGTCGGGCTCTGTCGGGCTCTGTCGGGCTCTGTCGGGCCCTGTCGGGCTCTGTCGGGCCCTGTCGGGCCCTGTCGGGCTCTGTCGGGCTCTGTCGCGCCCTGTCAGGCTCTGTCGGGCTGTTTCGGGCCCTGTCGGGCTCTGTCGGGCTCTGTCGGGCTCTGTCGGGCTCTACTGGGCTCTACTGGGCTCTGTCGGGCTCTGTCGGGCTCTACTGGGCCCTGTCGGGCCCTGTCGGGCCCTGTCGCGCTCTGTCGGGCTCTGTCGGGCTCTGTCGGGCCCTGTCGGGCTCTGTCGGGCCCTGTCGGGCTCTGTCGGGCTCTGTCGGGCCCTGTCGGGCCCTGTCGGGCTCTGTCGGGCTCTGTCGGGCTCTGTCGGGCTCTACTGGGCTCTGTCGGGCTCTGTCGGGCTCTGTCGGGCTCTACTGGGCCCTGTCGGGCCCTGTCGGGCTCTGTCGGGCCCTGTCGGGCTCTGTCGGGCTCTGTCGGGCTCTGTCGGGCCCTGTCGGGCTCTGTCGGGCCCTGTCGGGCCCTGTCGGGCTCTGTCGGGCCCTGTCGGGCTCTGTCGGTCTCTGTCGGGCTCTGTCGGGCTCTGTTGGGCTCTACTGGTCCCTGTCGGGCTCTATCGGGCTCTGTCGGGCTCTGTCGGGCCCTGTCGGGCTCTGTCGGGCTCTACTGGGCCCTGTCGGGCTCTGTCGGGCTCTGTCGGGCCCTGTCGGGCCCTGTCGGGCTCTGTCGGGCTCTGTCGGGCTCTGTCGGGCTCTACTGGGCCCTGTCGGGCGCTGTCGGGCTCTGTCCGGCTCTGTCCGGCTCTGTCGGGCTCTGTCGGGCTCTGTCGGGCTCTGTCGGGCTCTTCTGGGCCCTGTCGGGTTCTGTCGGGCTCTGTCGGGCTCTGTCGGGCTCTACTGGGCCCTGTCGGGCTCTGTCGGGCTCTGTCGGGCCCTGTCGGGCTCTGTCGGGCTCTGTCGGGCTCTGTCGGGCTCTGTCGGGCCCTCTCGGCTCTGTCGGGCTCTACTGTGCTCTGTCGGGCTCTGTCGGGCTCTACTGGGCCCTGTCGGGCCCTGTCGGGCCCTGACGGGCTCTGTCGGGCTCTACTGGGCTCTGTCGGGCTCTGTCGGGCCCTGTCGGGCTCTGTCGGGCTCTGTCGGGCTCTACTGGGCTCTGTCGTGCTCTGTCGGGCTTTGTCGGGCTCTGTCGGGCTCTACTGGGCCCTGTCGGGCTCTGTCGGGCCCTGTCGGGCTCTGTCGGGCTCTGTCGGGCCCTGTTGGGCTCTGTCGGGCTCTGTCGGGCTCTGTCGGGCTCTGTCGGGCTCTACTGGGCTCTGTCGGGTTCTACTGGGCTCTACTGGGCCCTGTCGGGCTCTGTCGGGCTCTGTCGGGCTCTGTCGGGCCCTGTCGGGCTCTGTCGGTCCCTGTCGGGCTCTGTCGGGCTCTGTCGGGCTCTGTCGGGCTCTACTGGGCCCTGTCAGGCTCTGTCGGGCTCTGTCGGGCTCTGTCGGGCCCTGTCGGGCTCTGTCGGGCTCTGTCGGGCCCTGTCGGGCTCTGTCGGGCTCTACTGGGCCCTGTCGGGCCCTGTCGGGCTCTGTCGGGCTCTGTCGGGCCCTGTCGGGCTCTGTCGGGCTGTGTCGGGCTGTGTCGGGCTCTGTCGGGCTCTACTGGGCTCTACTGGGCTCTGTCGGGCTCTGTCGGGCTCTGTCGGTCCCTGTCGGGCTCTTTCGGGCTCTGTCGGGCTCTGTCGGGCTCTACTGGGCCCTGTCAGGCTCTGTCGGGCTCTGTCGGGCTCTGTCGGGCCCTGTCGGGCTCTGTCGGGCTCTGTCGGGCCCTGTCGGGCTCTGTCGGGCTCTGTCGGGCCCTGTCGGGCTCTGTCGGGCTGTGTCGGGCTCTGTCGGGCTCTACTGGGCTCTACTGGGCTCTGTCGGGCTCTGTCGGGCTCTGTCGGGCTCTACTGGGCCCTGACACGCCCTGTCGGGCTCTGTCGGGCTCTGTCGGGCTCTACTGGGCTCTACTGGGCTCTGTCGGGCTCTGTCGGGTTCTGTCGGGCTCTGTCGGGCTCTGTCGGGCCCTGTCGGGCTCTGTCGGGCTCTGTCGTGCCCTGTCGGGCCCTGTCGGGCTCTGACGGGCCCTGTCGGGCTCTGTCGGGCCCTGTCGGGCCCTGTCGGGCTCTGTCGGGCCCTGTCGGGCCCTGTCGGGCTCTGTCGTGCTCTGTCGGGCTCTGTCGGGCTCTACTGGGCCCTGTCGGGCCCTGTCGGGCCCTGTCGGGCTCTGTCGGGCTCTGTCGGGCTCTGTCGGGCTCTACTGGGCTCTGTCGGGTCCTGTCGGGCCCTGTCGGGCTCTGTCGGGCTCTGTCGGACCCTGTCGGGCCCTGTCGGGCTCTGTCGGGCTCTGTCGGGCTCTACTGGGCTCTGTCGGGCTCTGTCGGGCTCTACTGGGCCCTGTCGGGCTCTGTCGGGCTCTGTGGGGCCCTGTCGGGCCCTGTCGGGCTCTGTCGGGCTCTGTCGGGCTCTGTCGGGCTCTACTGGGCTCTGTCGGGCTCTGTCGGACTCTGTCGGGCTCTGTCGGGCTCTACTGGGCCCTGTCGGGCTCTGTCGGGCTCTGTGGGGCCCTGTCGGGCTCTGTCGGGCTCTGTCGGGCTCTGTCGGGCCCTGTCGGGCTCTGTCGGGCCCTGTCGGGCCCTGTCGGGCTCTGTCGGGCTCTGTCGGGCCCTGTCGGGCTCTGTCGGGCTCTGTCGGGCTCTGTCGGGCTCTACTGGGCCCTGTCGGGCTCTGTCGGGCTCTGTCGGGCCCTGTCGGGCTCTGTCGGGCTCTACTGGGCCCTGTCGGGCTCTGTCGGGCCCTGTCGGGCCCTGTCGGGCTCTGTCGGGCTCTGTCGGGCTCTACTGGGCCCTGTCGGGCTCTGTCGGACTCTGTCGGGCTCTGTCGGGCTCTACTGGGCCCTGTCGGGCTCTGTCGGGCTCTGTCGGGCCCTGTCGGGCCCTGTCGGGCTCTGTCAGGCTCTGTCGGGCTCTACTGGGCCCTGTCGGGCCCTGTCGGGCCCTGTCGGGCTCTACTGGGCTCTACTGGGCTCTGTCGGGCTCTTTCGGGATCTACTGGGCCCTGTCGGGCTCTGTCGGGCCCTGTCGGGCCCTGTCGGGCTCTGTCGGGCTCTGTCGGGCCCTGTCGGGCTCTGTCGGGCTCTGTCGGGCTCTACTGGGCTCTACTGGGCTCTGTCAAGCTCTGTCGGGCTCCACTGGGCCCTGTCGGGCCCTGTCGGGCTCTGTCGGGCTCTGTCGGACTCTGTCGGGCTCTGTCGGGCTCTACTGGGCCCTGTCGGGCTCTGTCGGGCTCTGTTGGGCCCTGTCGGGCTCTGTCGGGCTCTGTCGGGCCCTGTCGGGCTCTGTCGGGCTCTACTGGGCTCTGTCGGGCCCTGTCGGGCCCTGTCGGGCTCTGTCGGGCTCTGTCGGGCTCTGTCGGGCTCTACTGGGCTCTACTGGGCTCTGTCGGGCTCTACTGGGCCCTGTCGGGCCCTGTCGGGCTCTGTCGGGCTCTGTCGGGCCCTGTCGGGCTCTGTCGGGCTCTGTCGTGCCCTGTCGGGCTCTGTCGGGCTCTGTCGGGCCCTGTCGGGCTCTATCGGGCCCTGTCGGGCTCTGTCGGGCCCTGTCGGGCCCTGTTGGGCCCTGTCGGGCTCTGTCGGGCTCTGTCGGGCTCTATCGGGCTCTACTGGGCTCTGTCGGGCCCTGTCGGGCTCTGTCGGGCCCTGTCGGGCCCTGTCGGGCTCTGTCAGGCTCTGTCGGGCTCTGTCGGGCTCTACTGGGCCCTGTCGGGCTCTGTCGGGCTCTGTCGGGCCCTGTCGGGCTCTGTCGGGCCCTGTCGGGCTCTGTCGGGCCCTGTCGGGCCCTGTCGGGCTCTGTCGGGCTCTGTCGGGCCCTGTCGGGCTCTGTCGGGCTCTGTCGGGCTCTATCGGGCTCTACTGGGCCCTGTCGGGCCCTGTCGGGCCCTGTTTGTCTCTGTCGGGCCCTGTCGGGCCCTGTCGGGCTCTGCCGGGCCCTGTCGGGCTCTGTCGGGCTCTGTCGGGCCCTGTCGGGCTCTGTCGGGCTCTACTGGGCTCTGTCGGGCTCTGTCGGGCTCTGTCGGGCTCTACTGGGCCCTGTCGGGCTCTGTCGGGCTCTGTTGGGCCCTGTCGGGCCCTGTCGGGCTCTGTCGGGCTCTGTCGGGCTCTACTGGGCTCTGTCGGGCTCTGTCGGGCTCTGCCGGGCTCTACTGGGCCCTGTCGGGCTCTGTCGGGCTCTGTGGGGCCCTGTCGGGCTCTGTCGGGCTCTGTCGGGCTCTGTCGGGCCCTGTCGGGCTCTGTCGGGCCCTGTCGGGCTCTGTCGGGCTCTGTCGGGCCCTGTCGGGCTCTGTCGGGCTCTGTCGGGCTCTGTCGGGCTCTACTGGGCCCTGTCGGGCTCTGTCGGGCTCTGTCAGGCCCTGTCGGGCTCTGTCAAGCTCTGTCGGGCCCTGTCGGGCTCTGTCGGGCTCTACTGGGCCCTGTCGGGCCCTGT
The DNA here is from genome assembly GCF_036013445.1 of Caloenas nicobarica. Classification (NCBI taxonomy): domain Eukaryota; kingdom Metazoa; phylum Chordata; class Aves; order Columbiformes; family Columbidae; genus Caloenas; species Caloenas nicobarica. The sequence goes on along the minus strand of NW_027017249.1, from coordinate 88,435 downwards.
CGGGCCCTGTCGGGCTCTGTCGGGCTCTGTCGGGCTCTGTCGGGCTCTACTGGGCTCTACTGGGCTCTGTCGGGCTCTACTGGGCTCTGTCGGGCTCTGTCGGGCTCTGTCGGGCTCTGTCGGGCCCTGTCGGGCTCTGTCGGGCTCTACTGGGCTCTGTCGGGCCCTGTCGGGCCCTGTCGGGCTCTGTCGGGCTCTGTCGGGCCCTGTCGGGCCCTGTCGGGCTCTGTCGGGCTCTGTCGGGCTCTACTGGGCTCTGTCGGGCTCTGTCGGGCTCTGTCGGGCTCTGTCGGGCTCTACTGGGCCCTGTCGGGCTCTGTCGGGCCCTGTCGGGCCCTGTCGGGCTCTGTCGGGCTCTGTCGGGCTCTGTCGGGCTCTACTGGGCTCTACTGGGCTCTGTCGGGCTCTACTGGGCTCTGTCGGGCTCTGTCGGGCTCTGTCGGGCCCTGTCGGGCTCTGTCGGGCTCTACTGGGCTCTGTCGGGCCCTGTCGGGCCCTGTCGGGCTCTGTCGGGCTCTGTCGGGCTCTGTCGGGCTCTACTGGGCTCTGTCGGGCTCTGTCGGGCTCTGTCGGGCTCTGTCGGGCTCTACTGGGCCCTGTCGGGCTCTGTCGGGCCCTGTCGGGCCCTGTCGGGCTCTGTCGGGCTCTGTCGGGCTCTGTCGGGCTCTACTGGGCCCTGTGGGGCTCTGTCGGGCCCTGTCGGGCCCTGACGGGCTCTGTCGGGCTCTACTGGGCTCTGTCGGGCTCTGTCGGGCCCTGTCGGGCTCTGTCGGGCTCTGTCGGGCTCTACTGGGCTCTGTCGTGCTCTGTCGGGCTTTGTCGGGCTCTGTCGGGCTCTACTGGGCCCTGTCGGGCTCTGTCGGGCCCTGTCGGGCTCTGTCGGGCTCTGTCGGGCCCTGTTGGGCTCTGTCGGGCTCTGTCGGGCTCTGTCGGGCTCTGTCGGGCTCTACTGGGCTCTGTCGGGTTCTACTGGGCTCTACTGGGCCCTGTCGGGCTCTGTCGGGCTCTGTCGGGCTCTGTCGGGCCCTGTCGGGCTCTGTCGGTCCCTGTCGGGCTCTGTCGGGCTCTGTCGGGCTCTGTCGGGCTCTACTGGGCCCTGTCAGGCTCTGTCGGGCTCTGTCGGGCTCTGTCGGGCCCTGTCGGGCTCTGTCGGGCTCTGTCGGGCCCTGTCGGGCTCTGTCGGGCTCTACTGGGCCCTGTCGGGCCCTGTCGGGCTCTGTCGGGCTCTGTCGGGCCCTGTCGGGCTCTGTCGGGCTCTGTCGGGCTGTGTCGGGCTCTGTCGGGCTCTACTGGGCTCTACTGGGCTCTGTCGGGCTCTGTCGGGCTCTGTCGGGCTCTGTCGGTCCCTGTCGGGCTCTGTCGGGCTCTGTCGGGCTCTGTCGGGCTCTACTGGGCCCTGTCAGGCTCTGTCGGGCTCTGTCGGGCTCTGTCGGGCCCTGTCGGGCTCTGTCGGGCTCTGTCGGGCCCTGTCGGGCTCTGTCGGGCTCTGTCGGGCCCTGTCGGGCTCTGTCGGGCTGTGTCGGGCTCTGTCGGGCTCTACTGGGCTCTACTGGGCTCTGTCGGGCTCTGTCGGGCTCTGTCGGGCTCTACTGGGCCCTGACACGCCCTGTCGGGCTCTGTCGGGCTCTGTCGGGCTCTACTGGGCTCTACTGGGCTCTGTCGGGCTCTGTCGGGTTCTGTCGGGCTCTGTCGGGCTCTGTCGGGCCCTGTCGGGCTCTGTCGGGCTCTGTCGTGCCCTGTCGGGCCCTGACGGGCCCTGTCGGGCTCTGTCGGGCCCTGTCGGGCCCTGTCGGGCTCTGTCGGGCCCTGTCGGGCCCTGTCGGGCTCTGTCGTGCTCTGTCGGGCTCTGTCGGGCTCTACTGGGCCCTGTCGGGCCCTGTCGGGCCCTGTCGGGCTCTGTCGGGCTCTGTCGGGCTCTGTCGGGCTCTACTGGGCTCTGTCGGGTTCTACTGGGCTCTACTGGGCCCTGTCGGGCTCTGTCGGGCTCTGTCGGGCTCTGTCGGGCCCTGTCGGGCTCTGTCGGTCCCTGTCGGGCTCTGTCGGGCTCTGTCGGGCTCTGTCGGGCTCTACTGGGCCCTGTCAGGCTCTGTCGGGCTCTGTCGGGCTCTGTCGGGCCCTGTCGGGCTCTGTCGGGCTCTGTCGGGCCCTGTCGGGCTCTGTCGGGCTCTACTGGGCCCTGTCGGGCCCTGTCGGGCTCTGTCGGGCTCTGTCGGGCCCTGTCGGGCTCTGTCGGGCTCTGTCGGGCTGTGTCGGGCTCTGTCGGGCTCTACTGGGCTCTACTGGGCTCTGTCGGGCTCTGTCGGGCTCTGTCGGGCTCTGTCGGTCCCTGTCGGGCTCTGTCGGGCTCTGTCGGGCTCTGTCGGGCTCTACTGGGCCCTGTCAGGCTCTGTCGGGCTCTGTCGGGCTCTGTCGGGCCCTGTCGGGCTCTGTCGGGCTCTGTCGGGCCCTGTCGGGCTCTGTCGGGCTCTGTCGGGCCCTGTCGGGCTCTGTCGGGCTGTGTCGGGCTCTGTCGGGCTCTACTGGGCTCTACTGGGCTCTGTCGGGCTCTGTCGGGCTCTGTCGGGCTCTACTGGGCCCTGACACGCCCTGTCGGGCTCTGTCGGGCTCTGTCGGGCTCTACTGGGCTCTACTGGGCTCTGTCGGGCTCTGTCGGGTTCTGTCGGGCTCTGTCGGGCTCTGTCGGGCCCTGTCGGGCTCTGTCGGGCTCTGTCGTGCCCTGTCGGGCCCTGACGGGCCCTGTCGGGCTCTGTCGGGCCCTGTCGGGCCCTGTCGGGCTCTGTCGGGCCCTGTCGGGCCCTGTCGGGCTCTGTCGTGCTCTGTCGGGCTCTGTCGGGCTCTACTGGGCCCTGTCGGGCCCTGTCGGGCCCTGTCGGGCTCTGTCGGGCTCTTTCGGGCTCTGTCGGGCTCTACTGGGCTCTGTCGGGTCCTGTCGGGCCCTGTCGGGCTCTGTCGGGCTCTGTCGGACCCTGTCGGGCCCTGTCGGGCTCTGTCGGGCTCTGTCGGGCTCTACTGGGCTCTGTCGGGCTCTGTCGGGCTCTACTGGGCCCTGTCGGGCTCTGTCGGGCTCTGTGGGGCCCTGTCGGGCCCTGTCGGGCTCTGTCGGGCTCTGTCGGGCTCTGTCGGGCTCTACTGGGCTCTGTCGGGCTCTGTCGGACTCTGTCGGGCTCTGTCGGGCTCTACTGGGCCCTGTCGGGCTCTGTCGGGCTCTGTGGGGCCCTGTCGGGCTCTGTCGGGCTCTGTCGGGCTCTGTCGGGCCCTGTCGGGCTCTGTCGGGCCCTGTCGGGCCCTGTCGGGCTCTGTCGGGCTCTGTCGGGCCCTGTCGGGCTCTGCCGGGCTCTGTCGGGCTCTGTCGGGCTCTACTGGGCCCTGTCGGGCTCTGTCGGGCTCTGTCGGGCCCTGTCGGGCTCTGTCGGGCTCTACTGGGCCCTGTCGGGCTCTGTCGGGCCCTGTCGGGCCCTGTCGGGCTCTGTCGGGCTCTGTCGGGCTCTACTGGGCCCTGTCGGGCTCTGTCGGACTCTGTCGGGCTCTGTCGGGCTCTACTGGGCCCTGTCGGGCTCTGTCGGGCTCTGTCGGGCCCTGTCGGGCCCTGTCGGGCTCTGTCAGGCTCTGTCGGGCTCTACTGGGCCCTGTCGGGCCCTGTCGGGCCCTGTCGGGCTCTGTCGGGCTCTACTGGGCTCTGTCGGGCCCTGTCGGGCCCTGTCGGGCTCTGTCGGGCTCTGTCGGGCCCTGTCGGGCCCTGTCGGGCTCTGTCGGGCTCTGTCGGGCTCTACTGGGCTCTGTCGGGCTCTGTCGGGCTCTGTCGGGCTCTAGTCGGGCTCTACTGGGCCCTGTCGGGCTCTGTCGGGCCCTGTCGGGCCCTGTCGGGCTCTGTCGGGCTCTGTCGGGCTCTGTCGGGCTCTACTGGGCCCTGTCGGGCTCTGTCGGGCTCTGTCGGGCTCTGTCGGGCTCTACTGGGCCCTGTCGGGCTCTGTCGGGCTCTGTGGGGCCCTGTCGGGCCCTGTCGGGCCCTGTCGGGCTCTGTCGGGCTCTGTCGGGCCCTGTCGGGCTCTGTCGGGCTCTGTCGGACTCTGTCGGGCTCTGTCGGGCTCTACTGGGCCCTGTCGGGCTCTGTCGGGCTCTGTTGGGCCCTGTCGGGCTCTGTCGGGCTCTGTCGGGCCCTGTCGGGCTCTGTCGGGCTCTACTGGGCCCTGTCGGGCCCTGTCGGGCCCTGTCGGGCTCTGTCGGGCTCTGTCGGGCTCTGTCGGGCTCTACTGGGCTCTACTGGGCTCTGTGGGGCTCTACTGGGCCCTGTCGGGCCCTGTCGGGCTCTGTCGGGCTCTGTCGGGCCCTGTCGGGCTCTGTCGGGCTCTGTCGGGCCCTTTCGGGCTCTATCGGGCCCTGTCGGGCTCTGTCGGGCCCTGTCGGGCCCTGTCGGGCCCTTTCGGGCCCTGTCGGGCTCTGTCGTGCTCTGTCGGGCTCTGTCGGGCTCTACTGGGCCCTGTCGGGCCCTGTCGGGCCCTGTCGGGCTCTGTCGGGCTCTGTCGGGCTCTGTCGGGCTCTACTGGGCTCTGTCGGGTCCTGTCGGGCCCTGTCGGGCTCTGTCGGGCTCTGTCGGGCCCTGTCGGGCCCTGTCGGGCTCTGTCGGGCTCTGTCGGGCTCTACTGGGCTCTGTCGGGCTCTGTCGGGCTCTACTGGGCCCTGTCGGGCTATGTCGGGCTCTGTGGGGCCCTGTCGGGCCCTGTCGGGCTCTGTCGGGCTCTGTCGGGCTCTGTCGGGCTCTACTGGGCTCTGTCGGGCTCTGTCGGACTCTGTCGGGCTCTGTCGGGCTCTACTGGGCCCTGTCGGGCTCTGTCGGGCTCTGTGGGGCCCTGTCGGGCTCTGTCGGGCTCTGTCGGGCTCTGTCGGGCCCTGTCGGGCTCTGTCGGGCTCTGTCGGGCCCTGTCGGGCTCTGTCGGGCTCTGTCGGGCTCTGTCGGGCTCTACTGGGCCCTGTCGGGCTCTGTCGGGCTCTGTCGGGCCCTGTCGGGCTCTGTCGGGCTCTGTCGGGCCCTGTCGGGCTCTGTCGGGCTCTACTGGGCCCTGTCGGGCTCTGTCGGGCCGTGTCGGGCCCTGTCGGGCTCTGTCGGGCTCTGTCGGGCTCTACTGGGCCCTGTCGGGCTCTGTCGGACTCTGTCGGGCTCTGTCGGGCTCTACTGGGCCCTGTCGGGCTCTGTCGGGCTCTGTCGGGCCCTGTCGGGCCCTGTCGGGCTCTGTCAGGCTCTGTCGGGCTCTGTCGGGCTCTACTGGGCCCTGTCGGGCCCTGTCGGGCCCTGTCGAGCTCTACTGGGCTCTACTGGGCTCTGTCGGGCTCTTTCGGGCTCTACTGGGCCCTGTCGGGCTCTGTCGGGCCCTGTCGGGCCCTGTCGGGCTCTGTCGGGCTCTGTCGGGCCCTGTCGGGCTCTGTCGGGCTCTGTCGGGCTCTACTGGGCTCTACTGGGCTCTGTCAAGCTCTGTCGGGCTCCACTGGGCCCTGTCGGGCCCTGTCGGGCTCTGTCGGGCTCTGTCGGACTCTGTCGGGCTCTGTCGGGCTCTACTGGGCCCTGTCGGGCTCTGTCGGGCTCTGTTGGGCCCTGTCGGGCTCTGTCGGGCTCTGTCGGGCCCTGTCGGGCTCTGTCGGGCTCTACTGGGCCCTGTCGGGCCCTGTCGGGCCCTGTCGGGCTCTGTCGGGCTCTGTCGGGCTCTGTCGGGCTCTACTGGGCTCTACTGGGCTCTGTCGGGCTCTACTGGGCCCTGTCGGGCCCTGTCGGGCTCTGTCGGGCTCTGTCGGGCCCTGTCGGGCTCTGTCGGGCTCTGTCGTGCCCTGTCGGGCTCTGTCGGGCTCTGTCGGGCCCTGTCGGGCTCTATCGGGCCCTGTCGGGCTCTGTCGGGCCCTGTCGGGCCCTGTTGGGCCCTGTCGGGCTCTGTCGGGCTCTGTCGGGCTCTATCGGGCTCTACTGGGCCCTGTCGGGCCCTGTCGGGCTCTGTCGGGCCCTGTCGGGCCCTGTCGGGCTCTGTCAGGCTCTGTCGGGCTCTGTCGGGCTCTACTGGGCCCTGTCGGGCTCTGTCGGGCTCTGTCGGGCCCTGTCGGGCTCTGTCGGGCTCTGTCGGGCTCTGTCGGGCTCTGTCGGGCCCTGTCGGGCTCTGTCGGGCCCTGTCGGGCCCTGTCGGGCCCTGTCGGGCTCTGTCGGGCTCTGTCGGGCCCTGTCGGGCTCTGTCGGGCTCTGTCGGGCTCTATCGGGCTCTACTGGGCCCTGTCGGGCCCTGTCGGGCCCTGTTTGTCTCTGTCGGGCCCTGTCGGGCCCTGTCGGGCTCTGTCGGGCCCTGTCGGGCTCTGTCGGGCTCTGTCGGGCCCTGTCGGGCTCTGTCGGGCTCTACTGGGCTCTGTCGGGCTCTGTCGGGCTCTGTCGGGCTCTACTGGGCCCTGTCGGGCTCTGTCGGGCTCTGTCGGGCCCTGTCGGGCCCTGTCGGGCTCTGTCGGGCTCTGTCGGGCTCTACTGGGCCCTGTCGGGCTCTGTCGGGCTCTGCCGGGCTCTACTGGGCCCTGTCGGGCTCTGTCGGGCTCTGTGGGGCCCTGTCGGGCTCTGTCGGGCTCTGTCGGGCTCTGTCGGGCCCTGTCGGGCTCTGTCGGGCCCTGTCGGGCCCTGTCGGGCTCTGTCGGGCTCTGTCGGGCCCTGTCGGGCTCTGTCGGGCTCTGTCGGGCTCTGTCGGGCTCTACTGTACCCTGTCGGGCTCTGTCGGGCTCTGTCAGGCCCTGTCGGGCTCTGTCAAGCTCTATCGGGCCCTGTCGGGCTCTGTCGGGCTCTACTGGGCCCTGTCGGGCCCTGTCGGGCCCTGTCGGGCTCTGTCGGGCTCTGTCGGGCTCTGTCGGGCTCTACTGGGCTCTACTGGGCTCTGTCGGGCTCTACTGGGCTCTGTCGGGCTCTGTCGGGCTCTGTCGGGCCCTGTCGGGCTCTGTCGGGCTCTACTGGGCTCTGTCGGGCCCTGTCGGGCCCTGTCGGGCTCTGTCGGGCTCTGTCGGGCCCTGTCGGGCCCTGTCGGGCTCTGTCGGGCTCTGTCGGGCTCTACTGGGCTCTGTCGGGCTCTGTCGGGCTCTGTCGGGCTCTGTCGGGCTCTACTGGGCCCTGTCGGGCTCTGTCGGGCCCTGTCGGGCCCTGTCGGGCCCTGTCGGGCTCTGTCGGGCTCTGTCGGGCTCTACTGGGCTCTGTCGGGCTCTGTCGGGCTCTGTCGGGCTCTGTCGGGCTCTACTGGGCCCTGTCGGGCTCTGTCGGGCTCTGTGGGGCCCTGTCGGGCCCTGTCGGGCCCTGTCGGGCTCTGTCGGGCTCTGTCGGGCCCTGTCGGGCTCTGTCGGGCTCTGTCGGACTCTGTCGGGCTCTGTCGGGCTCTACTGGGCCCTGTCGGGCTCTGTCGGGCTCTGTTGGGCCCTGTCGGGCTCTGTCGGGCTCTGTCGGGCCCTGTCGGGCTCTGTCGGGCTCTACTGGGCCCTGTCGGGCCCTGTCGGGCCCTGTCGGGCTCTGTCGGGCTCTGTCGGGCTCTGTCGGGCTCTACTGGGCTCTACTGGGCTCTGTCGGGCTCTACTGGGCCCTGTCGGGCCCTGTCGGGCTCTGTCGGGCTCTGTCGGGCCCTGTCGGGCTCTGTCGGGCTCTGTCGGGCCCTTTCGGGCTCTATCGGGCCCTGTCGGGCTCTGTCGGGCCCTGTCGGGCCCTGTCGGGCTCTGTCGGGCTCTGTCGGGCTCTATCGGGCTCTACTGGGCCCTGTCGGGCCCTGTCGGGCTCTGTCGGGCCCTGTCGGGCCCTGTCGGGCTCTGTCAGGCTCTGTCGGGCTCTGTCGGGCTCTACTGGGCCCTGTCGGGCTCTGTCGGGCTCTGTCGGGCTCTGTCGGGCTCTGTCGGGCTCTACTGGGCCCTGTCGGGCTCTGTCGGGCTCTGTCGGGCCCTGTCGGGCCCTGTCGGGCCCTGTCGGGCTCTGTCGGGCTCTGTCGGGCCCTGTCGGGCTCTGTCGGGCTCTGTCGGGCTCTATCGGGCTCTACTGGGCCCTGTCGGGCCCTGTCGGGCCCTGTTTGGCTCTGTCGGGCCCTGTCGGGCCCTGTCGGGCTCTGTCGGGCCCTGTGGGCTCTGTCGGGCTCTGTCGGGCCCTGTCGGGCTCTGTCGGGCTCTACTGGGCTCTGTCGGGCTCTGTCGGGCTCTGTCGGGCTCTACTGGGCCCTGTCGGGCTCTGTCGGGCTCTGTCGGGCTCTGTCGGGCCCTGTCGGGCCCTGTCGGGCTCTGTCGGGCTCTGTCGGGCTCTGTCGGGCTCTATTGGCTCTGTCGGGCTCTGTCGGGCTCTGCCGGGCTCTACTGGGCCCTGTCGGGCTCTGTCGGGCTCTGTGGGGCCCTGTCGGGCTCTGTCGGGCTCTGTCGGGCTCTGTCGGGCCCTGTCGGGCTCTGTCGGGCCCTATCGGGCCCTGTCGGGCTCTGTCGGGCTCTGTCGGGCCCTGTCAGGCTCTGTCGGGCTGTTTCGGGCCCTGTCGGGCTCTGTCGGGCTCTGTCGGGCTCTGTCGGGCTCTACTGGGCTCTACTGGGCTCTGTCGGGCTCTGTCGGGCTCTACTGGGCCCTGTCGGGCCCTGTCGGGCCCTGTCGCGCTCTGTCGGGCTCTGTCGGGCTCTACTGGGCCCTGTCGGGCTCTGTCGGGCCCTGTCGGGCTCTGTCGGGCTCTGTCGGGCCCTGTCGGGCCCTGTCGGGCTCTGTCGGGCCCTGTCGGGCTCTGTCGGGCTCTGTCGGGCTCTGTCGGGCTCTACTGGGCTCTGTCGGGCTCTGTCGGGCTCTGTCGGGCTCTACTGGGCCCTGTCGGGCCCTGTCGGGCTCTGTCGGGCCCTGTCGGGCTCTGTCGGGCTCTGTCGGGCTCTGTCGGGCCCTGTCGGGCTCTGTCGGGCCCTGTCGGGCCCTGTCGGGCTCTGTCGGGCCCTGTCGGGCTCTGTCGGTCTCTGTCGGGCTCTGTCGGGCTCTGTTGGGCTCTACTGGTCCCTGTCGGGCTCTATCGGGCTCTGTCGGGCTCTGTCGGGCCCTGTCGGGCTCTGTCGGGCTCTACTGGGCCCTGTCGGGCTCTGTCGGGCTCTGTCGGGCCCTGTCGGGCCCTGTCGGGCTCTGTCGGGCTCTGTCGGGCTCTGTCGGGCTCTACTGGGCCCTGTCGGGCGCTGTCGGGCTCTGTCCGGCTCTGTCCGGCTCTGTCGGGCTCTGTCGGGCTCTGTCGGGCTCTGTCGGGCTCTGTCGGGCTCTTCTGGGCCCTGTCGGGTTCTGTCGGGCTCTGTCGGGCTCTGTCGGGCTCTACTGGGCCCTGTCGGGCTCTGTCGGGCTCTGTCGGGCCCTGTCGGGCTCTGTCGGGCTCTGTCGGGCTCTGTCGGGCTCTGTCGGGCCCTCTCGGCTCTGTCGGGCTCTACTGTGCTCTGTCGGGCTCTGTCGGGCTCTACTGGGCCCTGTCGGGCCCTGTCGGGCCCTGACGGGCTCTGTCGGGCTCTACTGGGCTCTGTCGGGCTCTGTCGGGCCCTGTCGGGCTCTGTCGGGCTCTGTCGGGCTCTACTGGGCTCTGTCGTGCTCTGTCGGGCTTTGTCGGGCTCTGTCGGGCTCTACTGGGCCCTGTCGGGCTCTGTCGGGCCCTGTCGGGCTCTGTCGGGCTCTGTCGGGCCCTGTTGGGCTCTGTCGGGCTCTGTCGGGCTCTGTCGGGCTCTGTCGGGCTCTACTGGGCTCTGTCGGGTTCTACTGGGCTCTACTGGGCCCTGTCGGGCTCTGTCGGGCTCTGTCGGGCTCTGTCGGGCTCTGTCGGGCCCTGTCGGGCTCTGTCGGTCCCTGTCGGGCTCTGTCGGGCTCTGTCGGGCTCTGTCGGGCTCTACTGGGCCCTGTCAGGCTCTGTCGGGCTCTGTCGGGCTCTGTCGGGCCCTGTCGGGCTCTGTCGGGCTCTGTCGGGCCCTGTCGGGCTCTGTCGGGCTCTACTGGGCCCTGTCGGGCCCTGTCGGGCTCTGTCGGGCTCTGTCGGGCCCTGTCGGGCTCTGTCGGGCTCTGTCGGGCTGTGTCGGGCTCTGTCGGGCTCTACTGGGCTCTACTGGGCTCTGTCGGGCTCTGTCGGGCTCTGTCGGTCCCTGTCGGGCTCTGTCGGGCTCTGTCGGGCTCTGTCGGGCTCTACTGGGCCCTGTCAGGCTCTGTCGGGCTCTGTCGGGCTCTGTCGGGCCCTGTCGGGCTCTGTCGGGCTCTGTCGGGCCCTGTCGGGCTCTGTCGGGCTGTGTCGGGCTCTGTCGGGCTCTACTGGGCTCTACTGGGCTCTGTCGGGCTCTGTCGGGCTCTGTCGGGCTCTACTGGGCCCTGACACGCCCTGTCGGGCTCTGTCGGGCTCTGTCGGGCTCTACTGGGCTCTACTGGGCTCTGTCGGGCTCTGTCGGGTTCTGTCGGGCTCTGTCGGGCTCTGTCGGGCCCTGTCGGGCTCTGTCGGGCTCTGTCGTGCCCTGTCGGGCCCTGTCGGGCTCTGACGGGCCCTGTCGGGCTCTGTCGGGCCCTGTCGGGCCCTGTCGGGCTCTGTCGGGCCCTGTCGGGCCCTGTCGGGCTCTGTCGTGCTCTGTCGGGCTCTGTCGGGCTCTACTGGGCCCTGTCGGGCCCTGTCGGGCCCTGTCGGGCTCTGTCGGGCTCTGTCGGGCTCTGTCGGGCTCTACTGGGCTCTGTCGGGTCCTGTCGGGCCCTGTCGGGCTCTGTCGGGCTCTGTCGGACCCTGTCGGGCCCTGTCGGGCTCTGTCGGGCTCTGTCGGGCTCTACTGGGCTCTGTCGGGCTCTGTCGGGCTCTACTGGGCCCTGTCGGGCTCTGTCGGGCTCTGTGGGGCCCTGTCGGGCCCTGTCGGGCTCTGTCGGGCTCTGTCGGGCTCTGTCGGGCTCTACTGGGCTCTGTCGGGCTCTGTCGGACTCTGTCGGGCTCTGTCGGGCTCTACTGGGCCCTGTCGGGCTCTGTCGGGCTCTGTGGGGCCCTGTCGGGCTCTGTCGGGCTCTGTCGGGCTCTGTCGGGCCCTGTCGGGCTCTGTCGGGCCCTGTCGGGCCCTGTCGGGCTCTGTCGGGCTCTGTCGGGCCCTGTCGGGCTCTGTCGGGCTCTGTCGGGCTCTGTCGGGCTCTACTGGGCCCTGTCGGGCTCTGTCGGGCTCTGTCGGGCCCTGTCGGGCTCTGTCGGGCTCTACTGGGCCCTGTCGGGCTCTGTCGGGCCCTGTCGGGCCCTGTCGGGCTCTGTCGGGCTCTGTCGGGCTCTACTGGGCCCTGTCGGGCTCTGTCGGACTCTGTCGGGCTCTGTCGGGCTCTACTGGGCCCTGTCGGGCTCTGTCGGGCTCTGTCGGGCCCTGTCGGGCCCTGTCGGGCTCTGTCAGGCTCTGTCGGGCTCTACTGGGCCCTGTCGGGCCCTGTCGGGCCCTGTCGGGCTCTACTGGGCTCTACTGGGCTCTGTCGGGCTCTTTCGGGATCTACTGGGCCCTGTCGGGCTCTGTCGGGCCCTGTCGGGCCCTGTCGGGCTCTGTCGGGCTCTGTCGGGCCCTGTCGGGCTCTGTCGGGCTCTGTCGGGCTCTACTGGGCTCTACTGGGCTCTGTCAAGCTCTGTCGGGCTCCACTGGGCCCTGTCGGGCCCTGTCGGGCTCTGTCGGGCTCTGTCGGACTCTGTCGGGCTCTGTCGGGCTCTACTGGGCCCTGTCGGGCTCTGTCGGGCTCTGTTGGGCCCTGTCGGGCTCTGTCGGGCTCTGTCGGGCCCTGTCGGGCTCTGTCGGGCTCTACTGGGCTCTGTCGGGCCCTGTCGGGCCCTGTCGGGCTCTGTCGGGCTCTGTCGGGCTCTGTCGGGCTCTACTGGGCTCTACTGGGCTCTGTCGGGCTCTACTGGGCCCTGTCGGGCCCTGTCGGGCTCTGTCGGGCTCTGTCGGGCCCTGTCGGGCTCTGTCGGGCTCTGTCGTGCCCTGTCGGGCTCTGTCGGGCTCTGTCGGGCCCTGTCGGGCTCTATCGGGCCCTGTCGGGCTCTGTCGGGCCCTGTCGGGCCCTGTTGGGCCCTGTCGGGCTCTGTCGGGCTCTGTCGGGCTCTATCGGGCTCTACTGGGCCCTGTCGGGCCCTGTCGGGCTCTGTCGGGCCCTGTCGGGCCCTGTCGGGCTCTGTCAGGCTCTGTCGGGCTCTGTCGGGCTCTACTGGGCCCTGTCGGGCTCTGTCGGGCTCTGTCGGGCCCTGTCGGGCTCTGTCGGGCTCTGTCGGGCTCTGTCGGGCCCTGTCGGGCTCTGTCGGGCCCTGTCGGGCCCTGTCGGGCCCTGTCGGGCTCTGTCGGGCTCTGTCGGGCCCTGTCGGGCTCTGTCGGGCTCTGTCGGGCTCTATCGGGCTCTACTGGGCCCTGTCGGGCCCTGTCGGGCCCTGTTTGTCTCTGTCGGGCCCTGTCGGGCCCTGTCGGGCTCTGCCGGGCCCTGTCGGGCTCTGTCGGGCTCTGTCGGGCCCTGTCGGGCTCTGTCGGGCTCTACTGGGCTCTGTCGGGCTCTGTCGGGCTCTGTCGGGCTCTACTGGGCCCTGTCGGGCTCTGTCGGGCTCTGTTGGGCCCTGTCGGGCCCTGTCGGGCTCTGTCGGGCTCTGTCGGGCTCTACTGGGCTCTGTCGGGCTCTGTCGGGCTCTGCCGGGCTCTACTGGGCCCTGTCGGGCTCTGTCGGGCTCTGTGGGGCCCTGTCGGGCTCTGTCGGGCTCTGTCGGGCTCTGTCGGGCCCTGTCGGGCTCTGTCGGGCCCTGTCGGGCTCTGTCGGGCTCTGTCGGGCCCTGTCGGGCTCTGTCGGGCTCTGTCGGGCTCTGTCGGGCTCTACTGGGCCCTGTCGGGCTCTGTCGGGCTCTGTCAGGCCCTGTCGGGCTCTGTCAAGCTCTGTCGGGCCCTGTCGGGCTCTGTCGGGCTCTACTGGGCCCTGTCGGGCCCTGTCGGGCCCTGTCGGGCTCTGTCGGGCTCTGTCGGGCTCTGTCGGGCTCTACTGGGCTCTACTGGGCTCTGTCGGGCTCTACTGGGCTCTGTCGGGCTCTGTCGGGCTCTGTCGGGCTCTGTCGGGCCCTGTCGGGCTCTGTCGGGCTCTACTGGGCTCTGTCGGGCCCTGTCGGGCCCTGTCGGGCTCTGTCGGGCTCTGTCGGGCCCTGTCGGGCCCTGTCGGGCTCTGTCGGGCTCTGTCGGGCTCTACTGGGCTCTGTCGGGCTCTGTCGGGCTCTGTCGGGCTCTGTCGGGCTCTACTGGGCCCTGTCGGGCTCTGTCGGGCCCTGTCGGGCCCTGTCGGGCTCTGTCGGGCTCTGTCGGGCTCTGTCGGGCTCTACTGGGCTCTACTGGGCTCTGTCGGGCTCTACTGGGCTCTGTCGGGCTCTGTCGGGCTCTGTCGGGCCCTGTCGGGCTCTGTCGGGCTCTACTGGGCTCTGTCGGGCCCTGTCGGGCCCTGTCGGGCTCTGTCGGGCTCTGTCGGGCTCTGTCGGGCTCTACTGGGCTCTGTCGGGCTCTGTCGGGCTCTGTCGGGCTCTGTCGGGCTCTACTGGGCCCTGTCGGGCTCTGTCGGGCCCTGTCGGGCCCTGTCGGGCTCTGTCGGGCTCTGTCGGGCTCTGTCGGGCTCTACTGGGCCCTGTGGGGCTCTGTCGGGCCCTGTCGGGCCCTGACGGGCTCTGTCGGGCTCTACTGGGCTCTGTCGGGCTCTGTCGGGCCCTGTCGGGCTCTGTCGGGCTCTGTCGGGCTCTACTGGGCTCTGTCGTGCTCTGTCGGGCTTTGTCGGGCTCTGTCGGGCTCTACTGGGCCCTGTCGGGCTCTGTCGGGCCCTGTCGGGCTCTGTCGGGCTCTGTCGGGCCCTGTTGGGCTCTGTCGGGCTCTGTCGGGCTCTGTCGGGCTCTGTCGGGCTCTACTGGGCTCTGTCGGGTTCTACTGGGCTCTACTGGGCCCTGTCGGGCTCTGTCGGGCTCTGTCGGGCTCTGTCGGGCCCTGTCGGGCTCTGTCGGTCCCTGTCGGGCTCTGTCGGGCTCTGTCGGGCTCTGTCGGGCTCTACTGGGCCCTGTCAGGCTCTGTCGGGCTCTGTCGGGCTCTGTCGGGCCCTGTCGGGCTCTGTCGGGCTCTGTCGGGCCCTGTCGGGCTCTGTCGGGCTCTACTGGGCCCTGTCGGGCCCTGTCGGGCTCTGTCGGGCTCTGTCGGGCCCTGTCGGGCTCTGTCGGGCTCTGTCGGGCTGTGTCGGGCTCTGTCGGGCTCTACTGGGCTCTACTGGGCTCTGTCGGGCTCTGTCGGGCTCTGTCGGGCTCTGTCGGTCCCTGTCGGGCTCTGTCGGGCTCTGTCGGGCTCTGTCGGGCTCTACTGGGCCCTGTCAGGCTCTGTCGGGCTCTGTCGGGCTCTGTCGGGCCCTGTCGGGCTCTGTCGGGCTCTGTCGGGCCCTGTCGGGCTCTGTCGGGCTCTGTCGGGCCCTGTCGGGCTCTGTCGGGCTCTGTCGGGCTCTGTCGGGCCCTGTCGGGCCCTGTCGGGCTCTGTCGGGCTCTGTCGGGCTCTGTCGGGCTCTATTGGCTCTGTCGGGCTCTGTCGGGCTCTGCCGGGCTCTACTGGGCCCTGTCGGGCTCTGTCGGGCTCTGTGGGGCCCTGTCGGGCTCTGTCGGGCTCTGTCGGGCTCTGTCGGGCCCTGTCGGGCTCTGTCGGGCCCTATCGGGCCCTGTCGGGCTCTGTCGGGCTCTGTCGGGCCCTGTCAGGCTCTGTCGGGCTGTTTCGGGCCCTGTCGGGCTCTGTCGGGCTCTGTCGGGCTCTGTCGGGCTCTACTGGGCTCTACTGGGCTCTGTCGGGCTCTGTCGGGCTCTACTGGGCCCTGTCGGGCCCTGTCGGGCCCTGTCGCGCTCTGTCGGGCTCTGTCGGGCTCTACTGGGCCCTGTCGGGCTCTGTCGGGCCCTGTCGGGCTCTGTCGGGCTCTGTCGGGCCCTGTCGGGCCCTGTCGGGCTCTGTCGGGCCCTGTCGGGCTCTGTCGGGCTCTGTCGGGCTCTGTCGGGCTCTACTGGGCTCTGTCGGGCTCTGTCGGGCTCTGTCGGGCTCTACTGGGCCCTGTCGGGCCCTGTCGGGCTCTGTCGGGCCCTGTCGGGCTCTGTCGGGCTCTGTCGGGCTCTGTCGGGCCCTGTCGGGCTCTGTCGGGCCCTGTCGGGCCCTGTCGGGCTCTGTCGGGCCCTGTCGGGCTCTGTCGGTCTCTGTCGGGCTCTGTCGGGCTCTGTTGGGCTCTACTGGTCCCTGTCGGGCTCTATCGGGCTCTGTCGGGCTCTGTCGGGCCCTGTCGGGCTCTGTCGGGCTCTACTGGGCCCTGTCGGGCTCTGTCGGGCTCTGTCGGGCCCTGTCGGGCCCTGTCGGGCTCTGTCGGGCTCTGTCGGGCTCTGTCGGGCTCTACTGGGCCCTGTCGGGCGCTGTCGGGCTCTGTCCGGCTCTGTCCGGCTCTGTCGGGCTCTGTCGGGCTCTGTCGGGCTCTGTCGGGCTCTGTCGGGCTCTTCTGGGCCCTGTCGGGTTCTGTCGGGCTCTGTCGGGCTCTGTCGGGCTCTACTGGGCCCTGTCGGGCTCTGTCGGGCTCTGTCGGGCCCTGTCGGGCTCTGTCGGGCTCTGTCGGGCTCTGTCGGGCTCTGTCGGGCCCTCTCGGCTCTGTCGGGCTCTACTGTGCTCTGTCGGGCTCTGTCGGGCTCTACTGGGCCCTGTCGGGCCCTGTCGGGCCCTGACGGGCTCTGTCGGGCTCTACTGGGCTCTGTCGGGCTCTGTCGGGCCCTGTCGGGCTCTGTCGGGCTCTGTCGGGCTCTACTGGGCTCTGTCGTGCTCTGTCGGGCTTTGTCGGGCTCTGTCGGGCTCTACTGGGCCCTGTCGGGCTCTGTCGGGCCCTGTCGGGCTCTGTCGGGCTCTGTCGGGCCCTGTTGGGCTCTGTCGGGCTCTGTCGGGCTCTGTCGGGCTCTGTCGGGCTCTACTGGGCTCTGTCGGGTTCTACTGGGCTCTACTGGGCCCTGTCGGGCTCTGTCGGGCTCTGTCGGGCTCTGTCGGGCTCTGTCGGGCCCTGTCGGGCTCTGTCGGTCCCTGTCGGGCTCTGTCGGGCTCTGTCGGGCTCTGTCGGGCTCTACTGGGCCCTGTCAGGCTCTGTCGGGCTCTGTCGGGCTCTGTCGGGCCCTGTCGGGCTCTGTTGGGCTCTGTCGGGCCCTGTCGGGCTCTGTCGGGCTCTACTGGGCCCTGTCGGGCCCTGTCGGGCTCTGTCGGGCTCTGTCGGGCCCTGTCGGGCTCTGTCGGGCTCTGTCGGGCTGTGTCGGGCTCTGTCGGGCTCTACTGGGCTCTACTGGGCTCTGTCGGGCTCTGTCGGGCTCTGTCGGTCCCTGTCGGGCTCTGTCGGGCTCTGTCGGGCTCTGTCGGGCTCTACTGGGCCCTGTCAGGCTCTGTCGGGCTCTGTCGGGCTCTGTCGGGCCCTGTCGGGCTCTGTCGGGCTCTGTCGGGCCCTGTCGGGCTCTGTCGGGCTGTGTCGGGCTCTGTCGGGCTCTACTGGGCTCTACTGGGCTCTGTCGGGCTCTGTCGGGCTCTGTCGGGCTCTACTGGGCCCTGACACGCCCTGTCGGGCTCTGTCGGGCTCTGTCGGGCTCTACTGGGCTCTACTGGGCTCTGTCGGGCTCTGTCGGGTTCTGTCGGGCTCTGTCGGGCTCTGTCGGGCCCTGTCGGGCTCTGTCGGGCTCTGTCGTGCCCTGTCGGGCCCTGTCGGGCTCTGACGGGCCCTGTCGGGCTCTGTCGGGCCCTGTCGGGCCCTGTCGGGCTCTGTCGGGCCCTGTCGGGCCCTGTCGGGCTCTGTCGTGCTCTGTCGGGCTCTGTCGGGCTCTACTGGGCCCTGTCGGGCCCTGTCGGGCCCTGTCGGGCTCTGTCGGGCTCTGTCGGGCTCTGTCGGGCTCTACTGGGCTCTGTCGGGTCCTGTCGGGCCCTGTCGGGCTCTGTCGGGCTCTGTCGGACCCTGTCGGGCCCTGTCGGGCTCTGTCGGGCTCTGTCGGGCTCTACTGGGCTCTGTCGGGCTCTGTCGGGCTCTACTGGGCCCTGTCGGGCTCTGTCGGGCTCTGTGGGGCCCTGTCGGGCCCTGTCGGGCTCTGTCGGGCTCTGTCGGGCTCTGTCGGGCTCTACTGGGCTCTGTCGGGCTCTGTCGGACTCTGTCGGGCTCTGTCGGGCTCTACTGGGCCCTGTCGGGCTCTGTCGGGCTCTGTGGGGCCCTGTCGGGCTCTGTCGGGCTCTGTCGGGCTCTGTCGGGCCCTGTCGGGCTCTGTCGGGCCCTGTCGGGCCCTGTCGGGCTCTGTCGGGCTCTGTCGGGCCCTGTCGGGCTCTGTCGGGCTCTGTCGGGCTCTGTCGGGCTCTACTGGGCCCTGTCGGGCTCTGTCGGGCTCTGTCGGGCCCTGTCGGGCTCTGTCGGGCTCTACTGGGCCCTGTCGGGCTCTGTCGGGCCCTGTCGGGCCCTGTCGGGCTCTGTCGGGCTCTGTCGGGCTCTACTGGGCCCTGTCGGGCTCTGTCGGACTCTGTCGGGCTCTGTCGGGCTCTACTGGGCCCTGTCGGGCTCTGTCGGGCTCTGTCGGGCCCTGTCGGGCCCTGTCGGGCTCTGTCAGGCTCTGTCGGGCTCTACTGGGCCCTGTCGGGCCCTGTCGGGCCCTGTCGGGCTCTACTGGGCTCTACTGGGCTCTGTCGGGCTCTTTCGGGATCTACTGGGCCCTGTCGGGCTCTGTCGGGCCCTGTCGGGCCCTGTCGGGCTCTGTCGGGCTCTGTCGGGCCCTGTCGGGCTCTGTCGGGCTCTGTCGGGCTCTACTGGGCTCTACTGGGCTCTGTCAAGCTCTGTCGGGCTCCACTGGGCCCTGTCGGGCCCTGTCGGGCTCTGTCGGGCTCTGTCGGACTCTGTCGGGCTCTGTCGGGCTCTACTGGGCCCTGTCGGGCTCTGTCGGGCTCTGTTGGGCCCTGTCGGGCTCTGTCGGGCTCTGTCGGGCCCTGTCGGGCTCTGTCGGGCTCTACTGGGCTCTGTCGGGCCCTGTCGGGCCCTGTCGGGCTCTGTCGGGCTCTGTCGGGCTCTGTCGGGCTCTACTGGGCTCTACTGGGCTCTGTCGGGCTCTACTGGGCCCTGTCGGGCCCTGTCGGGCTCTGTCGGGCTCTGTCGGGCCCTGTCGGGCTCTGTCGGGCTCTGTCGTGCCCTGTCGGGCTCTGTCGGGCTCTGTCGGGCCCTGTCGGGCTCTATCGGGCCCTGTCGGGCTCTGTCGGGCCCTGTCGGGCCCTGTTGGGCCCTGTCGGGCTCTGTCGGGCTCTGTCGGGCTCTATCGGGCTCTACTGGGCCCTGTCGGGCCCTGTCGGGCTCTGTCGGGCCCTGTCGGGCCCTGTCGGGCTCTGTCAGGCTCTGTCGGGCTCTGTCGGGCTCTACTGGGCCCTGTCGGGCTCTGTCGGGCTCTGTCGGGCCCTGTCGGGCTCTGTCGGGCTCTGTCGGGCTCTGTCGGGCCCTGTCGGGCTCTGTCGGGCCCTGTCGGGCCCTGTCGGGCCCTGTCGGGCTCTGTCGGGCTCTGTCGGGCCCTGTCGGGCTCTGTCGGGCTCTGTCGGGCTCTATCGGGCTCTACTGGGCCCTGTCGGGCCCTGTCGGGCCCTGTTTGTCTCTGTCGGGCCCTGTCGGGCCCTGTCGGGCTCTGCCGGGCCCTGTCGGGCTCTGTCGGGCTCTGTCGGGCCCTGTCGGGCTCTGTCGGGCTCTACTGGGCTCTGTCGGGCTCTGTCGGGCTCTGTCGGGCTCTACTGGGCCCTGTCGGGCTCTGTCGGGCTCTGTTGGGCCCTGTCGGGCCCTGTCGGGCTCTGTCGGGCTCTGTCGGGCTCTACTGGGCTCTGTCGGGCTCTGTCGGGCTCTGCCGGGCTCTACTGGGCCCTGTCGGGCTCTGTCGGGCTCTGTGGGGCCCTGTCGGGCTCTGTCGGGCTCTGTCGGGCTCTGTCGGGCCCTGTCGGGCTCTGTCGGGCCCTGTCGGGCTCTGTCGGGCTCTGTCGGGCCCTGTCGGGCTCTGTCGGGCTCTGTCGGGCTCTGTCGGGCTCTACTGGGCCCTGTCGGGCTCTGTCGGGCTCTGTCAGGCCCTGTCGGGCTCTGTCAAGCTCTGTCGGGCCCTGTCGGGCTCTGTCGGGCTCTACTGGGCCCTGTCGGGCCCTGTCGGGCCCTGTCGGGCTCTGTCGGGCTCTGTCGGGCTCTGTCGGGCTCTACTGGGCTCTACTGGGCTCTGTCGGGCTCTACTGGGCTCTGTCGGGCTCTGTCGGGCTCTGTCGGGCTCTGTCGGGCCCTGTCGGGCTCTGTCGGGCTCTACTGGGCTCTGTCGGGCCCTGTCGGGCCCTGTCGGGCTCTGTCGGGCTCTGTCGGGCCCTGTCGGGCCCTGTCGGGCTCTGTCGGGCTCTGTCGGGCTCTACTGGGCTCTGTCGGGCTCTGTCGGGCTCTGTCGGGCTCTGTCGGGCTCTACTGGGCCCTGTCGGGCTCTGTCGGGCCCTGTCGGGCCCTGTCGGGCTCTGTCGGGCTCTGTCGGGCTCTGTCGGGCTCTACTGGGCTCTACTGGGCTCTGTCGGGCTCTACTGGGCTCTGTCGGGCTCTGTCGGGCTCTGTCGGGCCCTGTCGGGCTCTGTCGGGCTCTACTGGGCTCTGTCGGGCCCTGTCGGGCCCTGTCGGGCTCTGTCGGGCTCTGTCGGGCTCTGTCGGGCTCTACTGGGCTCTGTCGGGCTCTGTCGGGCTCTGTCGGGCTCTGTCGGGCTCTACTGGGCCCTGTCGGGCTCTGTCGGGCCCTGTCGGGCCCTGTCGGGCTCTGTCGGGCTCTGTCGGGCTCTGTCGGGCTCTACTGGGCCCTGTGGGGCTCTGTCGGGCCCTGTCGGGCCCTGACGGGCTCTGTCGGGCTCTACTGGGCTCTGTCGGGCTCTGTCGGGCCCTGTCGGGCTCTGTCGGGCTCTGTCGGGCTCTACTGGGCTCTGTCGTGCTCTGTCGGGCTTTGTCGGGCTCTGTCGGGCTCTACTGGGCCCTGTCGGGCTCTGTCGGGCCCTGTCGGGCTCTGTCGGGCTCTGTCGGGCCCTGTTGGGCTCTGTCGGGCTCTGTCGGGCTCTGTCGGGCTCTGTCGGGCTCTACTGGGCTCTGTCGGGTTCTACTGGGCTCTACTGGGCCCTGTCGGGCTCTGTCGGGCTCTGTCGGGCTCTGTCGGGCCCTGTCGGGCTCTGTCGGTCCCTGTCGGGCTCTGTCGGGCTCTGTCGGGCTCTGTCGGGCTCTACTGGGCCCTGTCAGGCTCTGTCGGGCTCTGTCGGGCTCTGTCGGGCCCTGTCGGGCTCTGTCGGGCTCTGTCGGGCCCTGTCGGGCTCTGTCGGGCTCTACTGGGCCCTGTCGGGCCCTGTCGGGCTCTGTCGGGCTCTGTCGGGCCCTGTCGGGCTCTGTCGGGCTCTGTCGGGCTGTGTCGGGCTCTGTCGGGCTCTACTGGGCTCTACTGGGCTCTGTCGGGCTCTGTCGGGCTCTGTCGGGCTCTGTCGGTCCCTGTCGGGCTCTGTCGGGCTCTGTCGGGCTCTGTCGGGCTCTACTGGGCCCTGTCAGGCTCTGTCGGGCTCTGTCGGGCTCTGTCGGGCCCTGTCGGGCTCTGTCGGGCTCTGTCGGGCCCTGTCGGGCTCTGTCGGGCTCTGTCGGGCCCTGTCGGGCTCTGTCGGGCTGTGTCGGGCTCTGTCGGGCTCTACTGGGCTCTACTGGGCTCTGTCGGGCTCTGTCGGGCTCTGTCGGGCTCTACTGGGCCCTGACACGCCCTGTCGGGCTCTGTCGGGCTCTGTCGGGCTCTACTGGGCTCTACTGGGCTCTGTCGGGCTCTGTCGGGTTCTGTCGGGCTCTGTCGGGCTCTGTCGGGCCCTGTCGGGCTCTGTCGGGCTCTGTCGTGCCCTGTCGGGCCCTGTCGGGCTCTGACGGGCCCTGTCGGGCTCTGTCGGGCCCTGTCGGGCCCTGTCGGGCTCTGTCGTGCTCTGTCGGGCTCTGTCGGGCTCTACTGGGCCCTGTCGGGCCCTGTCGGGCCCTGTCGGGCTCTGTCGGGCTCTGTCGGGCTCTGTCGGGCTCTACTGGGCTCTGTCGGGTCCTGTCGGGCCCTGTCGGGCTCTGTCGGGCTCTGTCGGACCCTGTCGGGCCCTGTCGGGCTCTGTCGGGCTCTGTCGGGCTCTACTGGGCTCTGTCGGGCTCTGTCGGGCTCTACTGGGCCCTGTCGGGCTCTGTCGGGCTCTGTGGGGCCCTGTCGGGCCCTGTCGGGCTCTGTCGGGCTCTGTCGGGCTCTGTCGGGCTCTACTGGGCTCTGTCGGGCTCTGTCGGACTCTGTCGGGCTCTGTCGGGCTCTACTGGGCCCTGTCGGGCTCTGTCGGGCTCTGTGGGGCCCTGTCGGGCTCTGTCGGGCTCTGTCGGGCTCTGTCGGGCCCTGTCGGGCTCTGTCGGGCCCTGTCGGGCCCTGTCGGGCTCTGTCGGGCTCTGTCGGGCCCTGTCGGGCCCTGTCGGGCTCTGTCGGGCTCTGTCGGGCTCTGTCGGGCTCTGTCGGGCCCTGTCGGGCTCTGTCGGTCCCTGTCGGGCTCTGTCGGGCTCTGTCGGGCTCTGTCGGGCTCTACTGGGCCCTGTCAGGCTCTGTCGGGCTCTGTCGGGCTCTGTCGGGCCCTGTCGGGCTCTGTCGGGCTCTGTCGGGCCCTGTCGGGCTCTGTCGGGCTCTACTGGGCCCTGTCGGGCCCTGTCGGGCTCTGTCGGGCTCTGTCGGGCCCTGTCGGGCTCTGTCGGGCTCTGTCGGGCTGTGTCGGGCTCTGTCGGGCTCTACTGGGCTCTACTGGGCTCTGTCGGGCTCTGTCGGGCTCTGTCGGTCCCTGTCGGGCTCTGTCGGGCTCTGTCGGGCTCTGTCGGGCTCTACTGGGCCCTGTCAGGCTCTGTCGGGCTCTGTCGGGCTCTGTCGGGCCCTGTCGGGCTCTGTCGGGCTCTGTCGGGCCCTGTCGGGCTCTGTCGGGCTCTGTCGGGCCCTGTCGGGCTCTGTCGGGCTGTGTCGGGCTCTGTCGGGCTCTACTGGGCTCTACTGGGCTCTGTCGGGCTCTGTCGGGCTCTGTCGGGCTCTACTGGGCCCTGACACGCCCTGTCGGGCTCTGTCGGGCTCTGTCGGGCTCTACTGGGCTCTACTGGGCTCTGTCGGGCTCTGTCGGGTTCTGTTGGGCTCTGTCGGGCTCTGTCGGGCCCTGTCGGGCTCTGTCGGGCTCTGTCGTGCCCTGTCGGGCCCTGTCGGGCTCTGACGGGCCCTGTCGGGCTCTGTCGGGCCCTGTCGGGCCCTGTCGGGCTCTGTCGGGCCCTGTCGGGCCCTGTCGGGCTCTGTCGTGCTCTGTCGGGCTCTGTCGGGCTCTACTGGGCCCTGTCGGGCCCTGTCGGGCCCTGTCGGGCTCTGTCGGGCTCTGTCGGGCTCTGTCGGGCTCTACTGGGCTCTGTCGGGTCCTGTCGGGCCCTGTCGGGCTCTGTCGGGCTCTGTCGGACCCTGTCGGGCCCTGTCGGGCTCTGTCGGGCTCTGTCGGGCTCTACTGGGCTCTGTCGGGCTCTGTCGGGCTCTACTGGGCCCTGTCGGGCTCTGTCGGGCTCTGTGGGGCCCTGTCGGGCCCTGTCGGGCTCTGTCGGGCTCTGTCGGGCTCTGTCGGGCTCTACTGGGCTCTGTCGGGCTCTGTCGGACTCTGTCGGGCTCTGTCGGGCTCTACTGGGCCCTGTCGGGCTCTGTCGGGCTCTGTGGGGCCCTGTCGGGCTCTGTCGGGCTCTGTCGGGCTCTGTCGGGCCCTGTCGGGCTCTGTCGGGCCCTGTCGGGCCCTGTCGGGCTCTGTCGGGCTCTGTCGGGCTCTGTCGGGCTCTACTGGGCCCTGTCGGGCTCTGTCGGGCTCTGTCGGGCCCTGTCGGGCTCTGTCGGGCTCTACTGGGCCCTGTCGGGCTCTGTCGGGCCCTGTCGGGCCCTGTCGGGCTCTGTCGGGCTCTGTCGGGCTCTACTGGGCCCTGTCGGGCTCTGTCGGACTCTGTCGGGCTCTTTCGGGCTCTACTGGGCCCTGTCGGGCTCTGTCGGGCTCTGTCGGGCTCTATCGGGCTCTACTGGGCCCTGTCGGGCCCTGTCGGGCTCTGTCGGGCCCTGTCGGGCCCTGTCGGGCTCTGTCAGGCTCTGTCGGGCTCTGTCGGGCTCTACTGGGCCCTGTCGGGCTCTGTCGGGCTCTGTCGGGCCCTGTCGGGCTCTGTCGGGCTCTGTCGGGCTCTGTTGGGCCCTGTCGGGCTCTGTCGGGCGCTGTCGGGCCCTGTCGGGCCCTGTCGGGCTCTGTCGGGCTCTGTCGGGCCCTGTCGGGCTCTGTCGGGCTCTGTCGGGCTCTATCGGGCTCTACTGGGCCCTGTCGGGCCCTGTCGGGCCCTGTTTGTCTCTGTCGGGCCCTGTCGGGCCCTGTCGGGCTCTGCCGGGCCCTGTCGGGCTCTGTCGGGCTCTGTCGGGCCCTGTCGGGCTCTGTCGGGCTCTACTGGGCTCTGTCGGGCTCTGTCGGGCTCTGTCGGGCTCTACTGGGCCCTGTCGGGCTCTGTCGGGCTCTGTTGGGCCCTGTCGGGCCCTGTCGGGCTCTGTCGGGCTCTGTCGGGCTCTACTGGGCTCTGTCGGGCTCTGTCGGGCTCTGCCGGGCTCTACTGGGCCCTGTCGGGCTCTGTCGGGCTCTGTGGGGCCCTGTCGGGCTCTGTCGGGCTCTGTCGGGCTCTGTCGGGCCCTGTCGGGCTCTGTCGGGCCCTGTCGGGCTCTGTCGGGCTCTGTCGGGCCCTGTCGGGCTCTGTCGGGCTCTGTCGGGCTCTGTCGGGCTCTACTGGGCCCTGTCGGGCTCTGTCGGGCTCTGTCAGGCCCTGTCGGGCTCTGTCAAGCTCTGTCGGGCCCTGTCGGGCTCTGTCGGGCTCTACTGGGCCCTGTCGGGCCCTGTCGGGCCCTGTCGGGCTCTGTCGGGCTCTGTCGGGCTCTGTCGGGCTCTACTGGGCTCTACTGGGCTCTGTCGGGCTCTACTGGGCTCTGTCGGGCTCTGTCGGGCTCTGTCGGGCTCTGTCGGGCTGTGTCGGGCTCTGTCGGGCTCTACTGGGCTCTGTCGGGCCCTGTCGGGCCCTGTCGGGCTCTGTCGGGCTCTGTCGGGCCCTGTCGGGCCCTGTCGGGCTCTGTCGGGCTCTGTCGGGCTCTACTGGGCTCTGTCGGGCTCTGTCGGGCTCTGTCGGGCTCTGTCGGGCTCTACTGGGCCCTGTCGGGCTCTGTCGGGCCCTGTCGGGCCCTGTCGGGCTCTGTCGGGCTCTGTCGGGCTCTGTCGGGCTCTACTGGGCTCTACTGGGCTCTGTCGGGCTCTACTGGGCTCTGTCGGGCTCTGTCGGGCTCTGTCGGGCCCTGTCGAGCTCTGTCGGGCTCTACTGGGCTCTGTCGGGCCCTGTCGGGCCCTGTCGGGCTCTGTCGGGCTCTGTCGGGCTCTGTCGGGCTCTACTGGGCTCTGTCGGGCTCTGTCGGGCTCTGTCGGGCTCTGTCGGGCTCTACTGGGCCCTGTCGGGCTCTGTCGGGCCCTGTCGGGCCCTGTCGGGCTCTGTCGGGCTCTGTCGGGCTCTGTCGGGCTCTACTGGGCCCTGTGGGGCTCTGTCGGGCCCTGTCGGGCCCTGACGGGCTCTGTCGGGCTCTACTGGGCTCTGTCGGGCTCTGTCGGGCCCTGTCGGGCTCTGTCGGGCTCTGTCGGGCTCTACTGGGCTCTGTCGTGCTCTGTCGGGCTTTGTCGGGCTCTGTCGGGCTCTACTGGGCCCTGTCGGGCTCTGTCGGGCCCTGTCGGGCTCTGTCGGGCTCTGTCGGGCCCTGTTGGGCTCTGTCGGGCTCTGTCGGGCTCTGTCGGGCTCTGTCGGGCTCTACTGGGCTCTGTCGGGTTCTACTGGGCTCTACTGGGCCCTGTCGGGCTCTGTCGGGCTCTGTCGGGCTCTGTCGGGCCCTGTCGGGCTCTGTCGGTCCCTGTCGGGCTCTGTCGGGCTCTGTCGGGCTCTGTCGGGCTCTACTGGGCCCTGTCAGGCTCTGTCGGGCTCTGTCGGGCTCTGTCGGGCCCTGTCGGGCTCTGTCGGGCTCTGTCGGGCCCTGTCGGGCTCTGTCGGGCTCTACTGGGCCCTGTCGGGCCCTGTCGGGCTCTGTCGGGCTCTGTCGGGCCCTGTCGGGCTCTGTCGGGCTCTGTCGGGCTGTGTCGGGCTCTGTCGGGCTCTACTGGGCTCTACTGGGCTCTGTCGGGCTCTGTCGGGCTCTGTCGGGCTCTGTCGGTCCCTGTCGGGCTCTGTCGGGCTCTGTCGGGCTCTGTCGGGCTCTACTGGGCCCTGTCAGGCTCTGTCGGGCTCTGTCGGGCTCTGTCGGGCCCTGTCGGGCTCTGTCGGGCTCTGTCGGGCCCTGTCGGGCTCTGTCGGGCTCTGTCGGGCCCTGTCGGGCTCTGTCGGGCTGTGTCGGGCTCTGTCGGGCTCTACTGGGCTCTACTGGGCTCTGTCGGGCTCTGTCGGGCTCTGTCGGGCTCTACTGGGCCCTGACACGCCCTGTCGGGCTCTGTCGGGCTCTGTCGGGCTCTACTGGGCTCTACTGGGCTCTGTCGGGCTCTGTCGGGTTCTGTCGGGCTCTGTCGGGCTCTGTCGGGCCCTGTCGGGCTCTGTCGGGCTCTGTCGTGCCCTGTCGGGCCCTGTCGGGCTCTGACGGGCCCTGTCGGGCTCTGTCGGGCCCTGTCGGGCCCTGTCGGGCTCTGTCGGGCCCTGTCGGGCCCTGTCGGGCTCTGTCGTGCTCTGTCGGGCTCTGTCGGGCTCTACTGGGCCCTGTCGGGCCCTGTCGGGCCCTGTCGGGCTCTGTCGGGCTCTGTCGGGCTCTGTCGGGCTCTACTGGGCTCTGTCGGGTCCTGTCGGGCCCTGTCGGGCTCTGTCGGGCTCTGTCGGACCCTGTCGGGCCCTGTCGGGCTCTGTCGGGCTCTGTCGGGCTCTACTGGGCTCTGTCGGGCTCTGTCGGGCTCTACTGGGCCCTGTCGGGCTCTGTCGGGCTCTGTGGGGCCCTGTCGGGTCCTGTCGGGCTCTGTCGGGCTCTGTCGGGCTCTGTCGGGCTCTACTGGGCTCTGTCGGGCTCTGTCGGACTCTGTCGGGCTCTGTCGGGCTCTACTGGGCCCTGTCGGGCTCTGTCGGGCTCTGTGGGGCCCTGTCGGGCTCTGTCGGGCTCTGTCGGGCTCTGTCGGGCCCTGTCGGGCTCTGTCGGGCCCTGTCGGGCCCTGTCGGGCTCTGTCGGGCTCTGTCGGGCCCTGTCGGGCTCTGTCGGGCTCTGTCGGGCTCTGTCGGGCTCTACTGGGCCCTGTCGGGCTCTGTCGGGCTCTGTCGGGCCCTGTCGGGCTCTGTCGGGCTCTACTGGGCCCTGTCGGGCTCTGTCGGGCCCTGTCGGGCCCTGTCGGGCTCTGTCGGGCTCTGTCGGGCTCTACTGGGCCCTGTCGGGCTCTGTCGGACTCTGTCGGGCTCTGTCGGGCTCTACTGGGCCCTGTCGGGCTCTGTCGGGCTCTGTCGGGCCCTGTCGGGCCCTGTCGGGCTCTGTCAGGCTCTGTCGGGCTCTACTGGGCCCTGTCGGGCCCTGTCGGGCCCTGTCGGGCTCTACTGGGCTCTACTGGGCTCTGTCGGGCTCTTTCGGGCTCTACTGGGCCCTGTCGGGCTCTGTCGGGCCCTGTCGGGCCCTGTCGGGCTCTGTCGGGCTCTGTCGGGCCCTGTCGGGCTCTGTCGGGCTCTGTCGGGCTCTACTGGGCTCTACTGGGCTCTGTCAAGCTCTGTCGGGCTCCACTGGGCCCTGTCGGGCCCTGTCGGGCTCTGTCGGGCTCTGTCGGACTCTGTCGGGCTCTGTCGGGCTCTACTGGGCCCTGTCGGGCTCTGTCGGGCTCTGTTGGGCCCTGTCGGGCTCTGTCGGGCTCTGTCGGGCCCTGTCGGGCTCTGTCGGGCTCTACTGGGCTCTGTCGGGCCCTGTCGGGCCCTGTCGGGCTCTGTCGGGCTCTGTCGGGCTCTGTCGGGCTCTACTGGGCTCTACTGGGCTCTGTCGGGCTCTACTGGGCCCTGTCGGGCCCTGTCGGGCTCTGTCGGGCTCTGTCGGGCCCTGTCGGGCTCTGTCGGGCTCTGTCGTGCCCTGTCGGGCTCTGTCGGGCTCTGTCGGGCCCTGTCGGGCTCTATCGGGCCCTGTCGGGCTCTGTCGGGCCCTGTCGGGCCCTGTTGGGCCCTGTCGGGCTCTGTCGGGCTCTGTCGGGCTCTATCGGGCTCTACTGGGCCCTGTCGGGCCCTGTCGGGCTCTGTCGGGCCCTGTCGGGCCCTGTCGGGCTCTGTCAGGCTCTGTCGGGCTCTGTCGGGCTCTACTGGGCCCTGTCGGGCTCTGTCGGGCTCTGTCGAGCCCTGTCGGGCTCTGTCGGGCTCTGTCGGGCTCTGTCGGGCCCTGTCGGGCTCTGTCGGGCCCTGTCGGGCCCTGTCGGGCCCTGTCGGGCTCTGTCGGGCTCTGTCGGGCCCTGTCGGGCTCTGTCGGGCTCTGTCGGGCTCTATCGGGCTCTACTGGGCCCTGTCGGGCCCTGTCGGGCCCTGTTTGTCTCTGTCGGGCCCTGTCGGGCCCTGTCGGGCTCTGCCGGGCCCTGTCGGGCTCTGTCGGGCTCTGTCGGGCCCTGTCGGGCTCTGTCGGGCTCTACTGGGCTCTGTCGGGCTCTGTCGGGCTCTGTCGGGCTCTACTGGGCCCTGTCGGGCTCTGTCGGGCTCTGTTGGGCCCTGTCGGGCCCTGTCGGGCTCTGTCGGACTCTGTCGGGCTCTACTGGGCTCTGTCGGGCTCTGTCGGGCTCTGCCGGGCTCTACTGGGCCCTGTCGGGCTCTGTCGGGCTCTGTGGGGCCCTGTCGGGCTCTGTCGGGCTCTGTCGGGCTCTGTCGGGCCCTGTCGGGCTCTGTCGGGCCCTGTCGGGCTCTGTCGGGCTCTGTCGGGCTCTGTCGGGCCCTGTCGGGCTCTGTCGGGCCCTGTCGGGCCCTGTCGGGCCCTGTCGGGCTCTGTCGGGCTCTGTCGGGCCCTGTCGGGCTCTGTCGGGCTCTGTCGGGCTCTATCGGGCTCTACTGGGCCCTGTCGGGCCCTGTCGGGCCCTGTTTGTCTCTGTCGGGCCCTGTCGGGCCCTGTCGGGCTCTGCCGGGCCCTGTCGGGCTCTGTCGGGCTCTGTCGGGCCCTGTCGGGCTCTGTCGGGCTCTACTGGGCTCTGTCGGGCTCTGTCGGGCTCTGTCGGGCTCTACTGGGCCCTGTCGGGCTCTGTCGGGCTCTGTTGGGCCCTGTCGGGCCCTGTCGGGCTCTGTCGGACTCTGTCGGGCTCTACTGGGCTCTGTCGGGCTCTGTCGGGCTCTGCCGGGCTCTACTGGGCCCTGTCGGGCTCTGTCGGGCTCTGTGGGGCCCTGTCGGGCTCTGTCGGGCTCTGTCGGGCTCTGTCGGGCCCTGTCGGGCTCTGTCGGGCCCTGTCGGGCTCTGTCGGGCTCTGTCGGGCCCTGTCGGGCTCTGTCGGGCTCTGTCGGGCTCTGTCGGGCTCTACTGGGCCCTGTCGGGCTCTGTCGGGCTCTGTCAGGCCCTGTCGGGCTCTGTCAAGCTCTGTCGGGCCCTGTCGGGCTCTGTCGGGCTCTACTGGGCCCTGTCGGGCCCTGTCGGGCCCTGTCGGGCTCTGTCGGGCTCTGTCGGGCTCTGTCGGGCTCTACTGGGCTCTACTGGGCTCTGTCGGGCTCTACTGGGCTCTGTCGGGCTCTGTCGGGCTCTGTCGGGCTGTGTCGGGCCCTGTCGGGCTCTGTCGGGCTCTACTGGGCTCTGTCGGGCCCTGTCGGGCCCTGTCGGGCTCTGTCGGGCTCTGTCGGGCCCTGTCGGGCCCTGTCGGGCTCTGTCGGGCTCTGTCGGGCTCTACTGGGCTCTGTCGGGCTCTGTCGGGCTCTGTCGGGCTCTAGTCGGGCTCTACTGGGCCCTGTCGGGCTCTGTCGGGCCCTGTCGGGCCCTGTCGGGCTCTGTCGGGCTCTGTCGGGCTCTGTCGGGCTCTACTGGGCTCTGTCGGGCTCTGTCGGGCTCTGTCGGGCTCTGTCGGGCTCTACTGGGCCCTGTCGGGCTCTGTCGGGCTCTGTGGGGCCCTGTCGGGCCCTGTCGGGCCCTGTCGGGCTCTGTCGGGCTCTGTCGGGCCCTGTCGGGCTCTGTCGGGCTCTGTCGGACTCTGTCGGGCTCTGTCGGGCTCTACTGGGCCCTGTCGGGCTCTGTCGGGCTCTGTTGGGCCCTGTCGGGCTCTGTCGGGCTCTGTCGGGCCCTGTCGGGCTCTGTCGGGCTCTACTGGGCCCTGTCGGGCCCTGTCGGGCCCTGTCGGGCTCTGTCGGGCTCTGTCGGGCTCTGTCGGGCTCTACTGGGCTCTACTGGGCTCTGTCGGGCTCTACTGGGCCCTGTCGGGCCCTGTCGGGCTCTGTCGGGCTCTGTCGGGCCCTGTCGGGCTCTGTCGGGCTCTGTCGGGCCCTTTCGGGCTCTATCGGGCCCTGTCGGGCTCTGTCGGGCCCTGTCGGGCCCTGTCGGGCCCTGTCGGGCCCTGTCGGGCTCTGTCGTGCTCTGTCGGGCTCTGTCGGGCTCTACTGGGCCCTGTCGGGCCCTGTCGGGCCCTGTCGGGCTCTGTCGGGCTCTGTCGGGCTCTGTCGGGCTCTACTGGGCTCTGTCGGGTCCTGTCGGGCCCTGTCGGGCTCTGTCGGGCTCTGTCGGGCCCTGTCGGGCCCTGTCGGGCTCTGTCGGGCTCTGTCGGGCTCTACTGGGCTCTGTCGGGCTCTGTCGGGCTCTACTGGGCCCTGTCGGGCTCTGTCGGGCTCTGTGGGGCCCTGTCGGGCCCTGTCGGGCTCTGTCGGGCTCTGTCGGGCTCTGTCGGGCTCTACTGGGCTCTGTCGGGCTCTGTCGGACTCTGTCGGGCTCTGTCGGGCTCTACTGGGCCCTGTCGGGCTCTGTCGGGCTCTGTGGGGCCCTGTCGGGCTCTGTCGGGCTCTGTCGGGCTCTGTCGGGCCCTGTCGGGCTCTGTCGGGCTCTGTCGGGCCCTGTCGGGCCCTGTCGGGCTCTGTCGGGCTCTGTCGGGCTCTACTGGGCTCTGTCGGGCTCTGTCGGGCTCTACTGGGCCCTGTCGGGCTCTGTCGGGCTCTGTGGGGCCCTGTCGGGCCCTGTCGGGCTCTGTCGGGCTCTGTCGGGCTCTGTCGGGCTCTACTGGGCTCTGTC
Source organism: Caloenas nicobarica (assembly GCF_036013445.1). NCBI lineage: Eukaryota > Metazoa > Chordata > Aves > Columbiformes > Columbidae > Caloenas > Caloenas nicobarica. Next base: position 58,217 of record NW_027017249.1, on the reverse strand, counting down.
GGGCTCTGTCGGACTCTGTCGGGCTCTGTCGGGCTCTACTGGGCCCTGTCGGGCTCTGTCGGGCTCTGTGGGGCCCTGTCGGGCTCTGTCGGGCTCTGTGGGGCCCTGTCGGGCTCTGTCGGGCTGGGGCCCTGTCGGGCTCTGTCGGGCTCTGTCGGGCCCTGTCGGGCTCTGTCGGGCTCTGTCGGGCTCTGTCGGGCTCTACTGGGCCCTGTCGGGCTCTGTCGCCCGTGGCTCTGTCGGGCTCTACTGGGCCCTGTCGGGCTCTGTCGGGCCCTGTCGGGCCCTGTCGGGCTCTGTCGGGCTCTGTCGGGCTCTACTGGGCCCTGTCGGGCTCTGTCGGACTCTGTCGGGCTCTGTCGGGCTCTACTGGGCCCTGTCGGGCTCTGTCGGGCTCTGTCGGGCCCTGTCGGGCCCTGTCGGGCTCTGTCAGGCTCTGTCGGGCTCTGTCGGGCTCTACTGGGCCCTGTCGGGCCCTGTCGGGCCCTGTCGAGCTCTACTGGGCTCTACTGGGCTCTGTCGGGCTCTTTCGGGCTCTACTGGGCCCTGTCGGGCTCTGTCGGGCCCTGTCGGGCCCTGTCGGGCTCTGTCGGGCTCTGTCGGGCCCTGTCGGGCTCTGTCGGGCTCTGTCGGGCTCTACTGGGCTCTACTGGGCTCTGTCAAGCTCTGTCGGGCTCCACTGGGCCCTGTCGGGCCCTGTCGGGCTCTGTCGGGCTCTGTCGGACTCTGTCGGGCTCTGTCGGGCTCTACTGGGCCCTGTCGGGCTCTGTCGGGCTCTGTTGGGCCCTGTCGGGCTCTGTCGGGCTCTGTCGGGCCCTGTCGGGCTCTGTCGGGCTCTACTGGGCCCTGTCGGGCCCTGTCGGGCCCTGTCGGGCTCTGTCGGGCTCTGTCGGGCTCTGTCGGGCTCTACTGGGCTCTACTGGGCTCTGTCGGGCTCTACTGGGCCCTGTCGGGCCCTGTCGGGCTCTGTCGGGCTCTGTCGGGCCTGTCGGGCTCTGTCGGGCTCTGTCGTGCCCTGTCGGGCTCTGTCGGGCTCTGTCGGGCCCTGTCGGGCTCTATCGGGCCCTGTCGGGCTCTGTCGGGCCCTGTCGGGCCCTGTTGGGCCCTGTCGGGCTCTGTCGGGCTCTGTCGGGCTCTATCGGGCTCTACTGGGCCCTGTCGGGCCCTGTCGGGCTCTGTCGGGCCCTGTCGGGCCCTGTCGGGCTCTGTCAGGCTCTGTCGGGCTCTGTCGGGCTCTACTGGGCCCTGTCGGGCTCTGTCGGGCCCTGTCGGGCTCTGTCGGGCTCTGTCGGGCTCTGTCGGGCTCTGTCGGGCCCTGTCGGGCCCTGTCGGGCCCTGTCGGGCTCTGTCGGGCTCTGTCGGGCCCTGTCGGGCTCTGTCGGGCTCTGTCGGGCTCTATCGGGCTCTACTGGGCCCTGTCGGGCCCTGTCGGGCCCTGTTTGTCTCTGTCGGGCCCTGTCGGGCCCTGTCGGGCTCTGTCGGGCCCTGTCGGGCTCTGTCGGGCTCTGTCGGGCCCTGTCGGGCTCTGTCGGGCTCTACTGGGCTCTGTCGGGCTCTGTCGGGCTCTGTCGGGCTCTACTGGGCCCTGTCGGGCTCTGTCGGGCTCTGTCGGGCCCTGTCGGGCCCTGTCGGGCTCTGTCGGGCTCTGTCGGGCTCTACTGGGCCCTGTCGGGCTCTGTCGGGCTCTGCCGGGCTCTACTGGGCCCTGTCGGGCTCTGTCGGGCTCTGTGGGGCCCTGTCGGGCTCTGTCGGGCTCTGTCGGGCTCTGTCGGGCCCTGTCGGGCTCTGTCGGGCCCTGTCGGGCCCTGTCGGGCTCTGTCGGGCTCTGTCGGGCCCTGTCGGGCTCTGTCGGGCTCTGTCGGGCTCTGTCGGGCTCTACTGTACCCTGTCGGGCTCTGTCGGGCTCTGTCGGGCTCTGTCGGGCTCTGTCGGGCCCTCTCGTCTCTGTCGGGCTCTACTGTGCTCTGTCGGGCTCTGTCGGGCTCTACTGGGCCCTGTCGGGCCCTGTCGGGCCCTGACGGGCTCTGTCGGGCTCTACTGGGCTCTGTCGGGCTCTGTCGGGCCCTGTCGGGCTCTGTCGGGCTCTGTCGGGCTCTACTGGGCTCTGTCGTGCTCTGTCGGGCTTTGTCGGGCTCTGTCGGGCTCTACTGGGCCCTGTCGGGCTCTGTCGGGCCCTGTCGGGGCTCTGTCGGGCTCTGTCGGGCCCTGTTGGGCTCTGTCGGGCTCTGTCGGGCTCTGTCGGGCTCTACTGGGCTCTGTCGGGTTCTACTGGGCTCTACTGGGCCCTGTCGGGCTCTGTCGGGCTCTGTCGGGCTCTGTCGGGCTCTGTCGGGCCCTGTCGGGCTCTGTCGGTCCCTGTCGGGCTCTGTCGGGCTCTGTCGGGCTCTGTCGGGCTCTACTGGGCCCTGTCAGGCTCTGTCGGGCTCTGTCGGGCTCTGTCGGGCCCTGTCGGGCTCTGTCGGGCTCTGTCGGGCCCTGTCGGGCTCTGTCGGGCTCTACTGGGCCCTGTCGGGCCCTGTCGGGCTCTGTCGGGCTCTGTCGGGCCCTGTCGGGCTCTGTCGGGCTCTGTCGGGCTGTGTCGGGCTCTGTCGGGCTCTACTGGGCTCTACTGGGCTCTGTCGGGCTCTGTCGGGCTCTGTCGGGCTCTGTCGGTCCCTGTCGGGCTCTGTCGGGCTCTGTCGGGCTCTGTCGGGCTCTACTGGGCCCTGTCAGGCTCTGTCGGGCTCTGTCGGGCTCTGTCGGGCCCTGTCGGGCTCTGTCGGGCTCTGTCGGGCCCTGTCGGGCTCTGTCGTGCTCTGTCGGGCCCTGTCGGGCTCTGTCGGGCTGTGTCGGGTTCTGTCGGGCTCTGTCGGGCTCTGTCGGGCCCTGTCGGGCTCTGTCGGGCTCTGTCGTGCCCTGTCGGGCCCTGTCGGGCTCTGACGGGCCCTGTCGGGCTCTGTCGGGCCCTGTCGGGCCCTGTCGGGCTCTGTCGGGCCCTGTCGGGCCCTGTCGGGCTCTGTCGTGCTCTGTCGGGCTCTGTCGGGCTCTACTGGGCCCTGTCGGGCCCTGTCGGGCCCTGTCGGGCTCTGTCGGGCTCTGTCGGGCTCTGTCGGGCTCTACTGGGCTCTGTCGGGTCCTGTGGGCCCTGTCGGCTCTGTCGGGCTCTGTCGGACCCTGTCGGGCCCTGTCGGGCTCTGTCGGGCTCTGTCGGGCTCTACTGGGCTCTGTCAGGCTCTGTCGGGCTCTACTGGGCCCTGTCGGGCTCTGTCGGGCTCTGTGGGGCCCTGTCGGGCCCTGTCGGGCTCTGTCGGGCTCTGTCGGGCTCTGTCGGGCTCTACTGGGCTCTGTCGGGCTCTGTCGGACTCTGTCGGGCTCTGTCGGGCTCTACTGGGCCCTGTCGGGCTCTGTCGGGCTCTGTGGGGCCCTGTCGGGCTCTGTCGGGCTCTGTCGGGCTCTGTCGGGCCCTGTCGGGCTCTGTCGGGCTCTGTCGGGCCTGTCGGGCTCTGTCGGGCTCTGTCGGGCTCTGTCGGGCTCTACTGGGCCCTGTCGGGCTCTGTCGGGCTCTGTCGGGCCCTGTCGGGCTCTGTCGGGCTCTACTGGGCCCTGTCGGGCTCTGTCGGGCCCTGTCGGGCCCTGTCGGGCTCTGTCGGGCTCTGTCGGGCTCTACTGGGCCCTGTCGGGCTCTGTCGGACTCTGTCGGGCTCTGTCGGGCTCTACTGGGCCCTGTCGGGCTCTGTCGGGCTCTGTCGGGCCCTGTCGGGCCCTGTCGGGCTCTGTCAGGCTCTGTCGGGCTCTACTGGGCCCTGTCGGGCCCTGTCGGGCCCTGTCGGGCTCTACTGGGCTCTACTGGGCTCTGTCGGGCTCTTTCGGGCTCTACTGGGCCCTGTCGGGCTCTGTCGGGCCCTGTCGGGCCCTGTCGGGCTCTGTCGGGCTCTGTCGGGCCCTGTCGGGCTCTGTCGGGCTCTGTCGGGCTCTACTGGGCTCTACTGGGCTCTGTCAAGCTCTGTCGGGCTCCACTGGGCCCTGTCGGGCCCTGTCGGGCTCTGTCGGGCTCTGTCGGACTCTGTCGGGCTCTGTCGGGCTCTACTGGGCCCTGTCGGGCTCTGTCGGGCTCTGTTGGGCCCTGTCGGGCTCTGTCGGGCTCTGTCGGGCCCTGTCGGGCTCTGTCGGGCTCTACTGGGCTCTGTCGGGCCCTGTCGGGCCCTGTCGGGCTCTGTCGGGCTCTGTCGGGCTCTGTCGGGCTCTACTGGGCTCTACTGGGCTCTGTCGGGCTCTACTGGGCCCTGTCGGGCCCTGTCGGGCTCTGTCGGGCTCTGTCGGGCCCTGTCGGGCTCTGTCGGGCTCTGTCGTGCCCTGTCGGGCTCTGTCGGGCTCTGTCGGGCCCTGTCGGGCTCTATCGGGCCCTGTCAGGCTCTGTCGGGCCCTGTCGGGCCCTGTTGGGCCCTGTCGGGCTCTGTCGGGCTCTGTCGGGCTCTATCGGGCTCTACTGGGCCCTGTCGGGCCCTGTCGGGCTCTGTCGGGCCCTGTCGGGCCCTGTTGGCTCTGTCAGGCTCTGTCGGGCTCTGTCGGGCTCTACTGGGCCCTGTCGGGCTCTGTCGGGCTCTGTCGGGCTCTGTCGGGCCCTGTCGGGCTCTGTCGGGCCCTGTCGGGCTCTGTCGGGCTCTGTCGGGCCCTGTCGGGCTCTGTCGGGCTCTGTCGGGCTCTATCGGGCTCTACTGGGCCCTGTCGGGCCCTGTCGGGCCCTGTTTGTCTCTGTCGGGCCCTGTCGGGCCCTGTCGGGCTCTGCCGGGCCCTGTCGGGCTCTGTCGGGCTCTGTCGGGCCCTGTCGGGCTCTGTCGGGCTCTACTGGGCTCTGTCGGCTCTGTCGGGCTCTGTCGGGCTCTACTGGGCCCTGTCGGGCTCTGTCGGGCTCTGTTGGGCCCTGTCGGGCCCTGTCGGGCTCTGTCGGGCTCTGTCGGGCTCTACTGGGCTCTGTCGGGCTCTGTCGGGCTCTGCCGGGCTCTACTGGGCCCTGTCGGGCTCTGTCGGGCTCTGTGGGGCCCTGTCGGGCTCTGTCGGGCTCTGTCGGGCTCTGTCGGGCCCTGTCGGGCTCTGTCGGGCCCTGTCGGGCTCTGTCGGGCTCTGTCGGGCCCTGTCGGGCTCTGTCGGGCTCTGTCGGGCTCTGTCGGGCTCTACTGGGCCCTGTCGGGCTCTGTCGGGCTCTGTCAGGCCCTGTCGGGCTCTGTCAAGCTCTGTCGGGCCCTGTCGGGCTCTGTCGGGCTCTACTGGGCCCTGTCGGGCCCTGTCGGGCCCTGTCGGGCTCTGTCGGGCTCTGTCGGGCTCTGTCGGGCTCTACTGGGCTCTACTGGGCTCTGTCGGGCTCTACTGGGCTCTGTCGGGCTCTGTCGGGCCCTGTCGGGCTCTGTCGGGCCCTGTCGGGCTCTGTCGGGCTCTGTCGGGCCCTGTCGGGCTCTGTCGGGCTCTGTCGGGCTCTGTCGGGCTCTACTGGGCCCTGTCGGGCTCTGTCGGGCTCTGTCAGGCCCTGTCGGGCTCTGTCAAGCTCTGTCGGGCCCTGTCGGGCTCTGTCGGGCTCTACTGGGCCCTGTCGGGCCCTGTCGGGCCCTGTCGGGCTCTGTCGGGCTCTGTCGGGCTCTGTCGGGCTCTACTGGGCTCTACTGGGCTCTGTCGGGCTCTACTGGGCTCTGTCGGGCTCTGTCGGGCTCTGTCGGGCTCTGTCGGGCCCTGTCGGGCTCTGTCGGGCTCTACTGGGCTCTGTCGGGCCCTGTCGGGCCCTGTCGGGCTCTGTCGGGCTCTGTCGGGCCCTGTCGGGCCCTGTCGGGCTCTGTCGGGCTCTGTCGGGCTCTACTGGGCTCTGTCGGGCTCTGTCGGGCTCTGTCGGGCTCTGTCGGGCTCTACTGGGCCCTGTCGGGCTCTGTCGGGCCCTGTCGGGCCCTGTCGGGCTCTGTCGGGCTCTGTCGGGCTCTGTCGGGCTCTACTGGGCTCTGTCGGGCTCTGTCGGGCTCTGTCGGGCTCTGTCGGGCTCTACTGGGCCCTGTCGGGCTCTGTCGGGCTCTGTGGGGCCCTGTCGGGCCCTGTCGGGCCCTGTCGGGCTCTGTCGGGCTCTGTCGGGCCCTGTCGGGCTCTGTCGGGCTCTGTCGGACTCTGTCGGGCTCTGTCGGGCTCTACTGGGCCCTGTCGGGCTCTGTCGGGCTCTGTTGGGCCCTGTCGGGCTCTGTCGGGCTCTGTCGGGCCCTGTCGGGCTCTGTCGGGCTCTACTGGGCCCTGTCGGGCCCTGTCGGGCCCTGTCGGGCTCTGTCGGGCTCTGTCGGGCTCTGTCGGGCTCTACTGGGCTCTACTGGGCTCTGTCGGGCTCTACTGGGCCCTGTCGGGCCCTGTCGGGCTCTGTCGGGCTCTGTCGGGCCCTGTCGGGCTCTGTCGGGCTCTGTCGGGCCCTTCGGGCTCTATCGGGCCCTGTCGGGCTCTGTCGGGCCCTGTCGGGCCCTGTCGGGCTCTGTCGTGCTCTGTCGGGCTCTGTCGGGCTCTACTGGGCCCTGTCGGGCCCTGTCGGGCCCTGTCGGGCTCTGTCGGGCTCTGTCGGGCTCTGTCGGGCTCTACTGGGCTCTGTCGGGTCCTGTCGGGCCCTGTCGGGCTCTGTCGGGCTCTGTCGGGCCCTGTCGGGCCCTGTCGGGCTCTGTCGGGCTCTGTCGGGCTCTACTGGGCTCTGTCGGGCTCTGTCGGGCTCTACTGGGCCCTGTCGGGCTCTGTCGGGCTCTGTGGGGCCCTGTCGGGCCCTGTCGGGCTCTGTCGGGCTCTGTCGGGCTCTGTCGGGCTCTACTGGGCTCTGTCGGGCTCTGTCGGACTCTGTCGGGCTCTGTCGGGCTCTACTGGGCCCTGTCGGGCTCTGTCGGGCTCTGTGGGGCCCTGTCGGGCTCTGTCGGGCTCTGTCGGGCTCTGTCGGGCCCTGTCGGGCTCTGTCGGGCCCTGTCGGGCCCTGTCGGGCTCTGTCGGGCTCTGTCGGGCCCTGTCGGGCTCTGTCGGGCTCTGTCGGGCTCTGTCGGGCTCTACTGGGCCCTGTCGGGCTCTGTCGGGCTCTGTCGGGCCCTGTCGGGCTCTGTCGGGCTCTGTCGGGCCCTGTCGGGCTCTGTCGGGCTCTACTGGGCCCTGTCGGGCTCTGTCGGGCCCTGTCGGGCCCTGTCGGGCTCTGTCGGGCTCTGTCGGGCTCTACTGGGCCCTGTCGGGCTCTGTCGGACTCTGTCGGGCTCTGTCGGGCTCTACTGGGCCCTGTCGGGCTCTGTCGGGCTCTGTCGGGCCCTGTCGGGCCCTGTCGGGCTCTGTCAGGCTCTGTCGGGCTCTGTCGGGCTCTACTGGGCCCTGTCGGGCCCTGTCGGGCCCTGTCGGGCTCTACTGGGCTCTACTGGGCTCTGTCGGGCTCTTTCGGGCTCTACTGGGCCCTGTCGGGCTCTGTCGGGCCTGTCGGGCCCTGTCGGGCTCTGTCGGGCTCTGTCGGGCCCTGTCGGGCTCTGTCGGGCTCTGTCGGGCTCTACTGGGCTCTACTGGGCTCTGTCAAGCTCTGTCGGGCTCCACTGGGCCCTGTCGGGCCCTGTCGGGCTCTGTCGGGCTCTGTCGGACTCTGTCGGGCTCTGTCGGGCTCTACTGGGCCCTGTCGGGCTCTGTCGGGCTCTGTTGGGCCCTGTCGGGCTCTGTCGGGCTCTGTCGGGCCCTGTCGGGCTCTGTCGGGCTCTACTGGGCCCTGTCGGGCCCTGTCGGGCCCTGTCGGGCTCTGTCGGGCTCTGTCGGGCTCTGTCGGGCTCTACTGGGCTCTACTGGGCTCTGTCGGGCTCTACTGGGCCCTGTCGGGCCCTGTCGGGCTCTGTCGGGCTCTGTCGGGCCCTGTCGGGCTCTGTCGGGCTCTGTCGTGCCCTGTCGGGCTCTGTCGGGCTCTGTCGGGCCCTGTCGGGCTCTATCGGGCCCTGTCGGGCTCTGTCGGGCCCTGTCGGGCCTGTTGGGCCCTGTCGGGCTCTGTCGGGCTCTGTCGGGCTCTATCGGGCTCTACTGGGCCCTGTCGGGCCCTGTCGGGCTCTGTCGGGCCCTGTCGGGCCCTGTCGGGCTCTGTCAGGCTCTGTCGGGCTCTGTCGGGCTCTACTGGGCCCTGTCGGGCTCTGTCGGGCTCTGTCGGGCCCTGTCGGGCTCTGTCGGGCTCTGTCGGGCTCTGTCGGGCCCTGTCGGGCCCTGTCGGGCCCTGTCGGGCTCTGTCGGGCTCTGTCGGGCCCTTCGGGCTCTGTCGGGCTCTGTTTCGGGCTTCTGTCGGCCTGTCGGGCTCTGTCGGGCTCTGTCGGGCTCTATCGGGCTCTACTGGGCCCTGTCGGGCCCTGTCGGGCCCTGTTTGTCTCTGTCGGGCCCTGTCGGGCCCTGTCGGGCTCTGTCGGGCCCTGTCGGGCTCTGTTGGGCTCTGTCGGGCCCTGTCGGGCTCTGTCGGGCTCTACTGGGCTCTGTCGGGCTCTGTCGGGCTCTGTCGGGCTCTACTGGGCCCTGTCGGGCTCTGTCGGGCTCTGTCGGGCCCTGTCGGGCCCTGTCGGGCTCTGTCGGGCTCTGTCGGGCTCTACTGGGCCCTGTCGGGCTCTGTCGGGCTCTGCCGGGCTCTACTGGGCCCTGTCGGGCTCTGTCGGGCTCTGTGGGGCCCTGTCGGGCTCTGTCGGGCTCTGTCGGGCTCTGTCGGGCCCTGTCGGGCTCTGTCGGGCCCTGTCGGGCCCTGTCGGGCTCTGTCGGGCTCTGTCGGGCCCTGTCGGGCTCTGTCGGGCTCTGTCGGGCTCTGTCGGGCTCTACTGTACCCTGTCGGGCTCTGTCGGGCTCTGTCAGGCCCTGTCGGGCTCTGTCAAGCTCTGTCGGGCCCTGTCGGGCTCTGTCGGGCTCTACTGGGCCCTGTCGGGCCCTGTCGGGCCCTGTCGGGCTCTGTCGGGCTCTGTCGGGCTCTGTCGGGTTCTACTGGGCTCTACTGGGCTCTGTCGGGCTCTACTGGCTCTGTCGGGCTCTGTCGGGCTCTGTCGGGCTCTGTCGGGCCCTGTCGGGCTCTGTCGGGCTCTACTGGGCTCTGTCGGGCCCTGTCGGGCCCTGTCGGGCTCTGTCGGGCTCTGTCGTGCCCTGTCGGGCCCTGTCGGGCTCTGTCGGGCTCTGTCGGGCTCTACTGGGCTCTGTCGGGCTCTGTCGGGCTCTGTCGGGCTCTGTCGGGCTCTACTGGGCCCTGTCGGGCTCTGTCGGGCCCTGTCGGGCCCTGTCGGGCTCTGTCGGGCTCTGTCGGGCTCTGTCGGGCTCTACTGGGCTCTGTCGGGCTCTGTCGGGCTCTGTCGGGCTCTGTCGGGCTCTACTGGGCCCTGTCGGGCTCTGTCGGGCTCTGTGGGGCCCTGTCGGGCCCTGTCGGGCCCTGTCGGGCTCTGTCGGGCTCTGTCGGGCCCTGTCGGGCTCTGTCGGGCTCTGTCGGACTCTGTCGGGCTCTGTCGGGCTCTACTGGGCCCTGTCGGGCTCTGTCGGGCTCTGTTGGGCCCTGTCGGGCTCTGTCGGGCTCTGTCGGGCCCTGTCGGGCTCTGTCGGGCTCTACTGAGCCCTGTCGGGCCCTGTCGGGCCCTGTCGGGCTCTGTCGGGCTCTGTCGGGCTCTGTCGGGCTCTACTGGGCTCTACTGGGCTCTGTCGGGCTCTACTGGGCCCTATCGGGCCCTGTCGGGCTCTGTCGGGCTCTGTCGGGCCCTGTCGGGCTCTGTCGGGCTCTGTCGGGCCCTTTCGGGCTCTATCGGGCCCTGTCGGGCTCTGTCGGGCCCTGTCGGGCCCTGTCGGGCCCTGTCGGCTCTGTCGGGCTCTGTCGGGCCCTGTCGGGCTCTGTCGGGCTCTGTCGGGCTCTGTCGGGCTCTATCGGGCTCTACTGGGCCCTGTCGGGCCCTGTCGGGCTCTGTCGGGCCCTGTCGGGCCCTATCGGGCTCTGTCAGGCTCTGTCGGGCTCTGTCGGGCTCTACTGGGCCCTGTCGGGCTCTGTCGGGCTCTGTCGGGCTCTGTCGGGCTCTGTCGGGCTCTACTGGGCCCTGTCGGGCTCTGTCGGGCTCTGTCGGGCTCTGTCGGGCCCTGTCGGGCCCTGTCGGGCTCTGTCGGGCTCTGTCGGGCTCTACTGGGCCCTGTCGGACTCTGTCGGGCTCTGTCGGGCTCTACTGGGCCCTGTCGGGCTCTGTCGGGCTCTGTCGGGCCCTGTCGGGCCCTGTCGGGCTCTGTCAGGCTCTGTCGGGCTCTGTCGGGCTCTACTGGGCCCTGTCGGGCCCTGTCGGGCCCTGTCGGGCTCTACTGGGCTCTACTGGGCTCTGTCGGGCTCTTTCGGGCTCTGCTGGGCCCTGTCGGGCTCTGTCGGGCCCTGTCGGGCCCTGTCGGGCTCTGTCGGGCTCTGTCGGGCCCTGTCGGGCTCTGTCGGGCTCTGTCGGGCTCTACTGGGCTCTACTGGGCTCTGTCAAGCTCTGTCGGGCTCCACTGGGCCCTGTCGGGCCCTGTCGGGCTCTGTCGGGCTCTGTCGGACTCTGTCGGGCTCTGTCGGGCTCTACTGGGCCCTGTCGGGCTCTGTCGGGCTCTGTTGGGCCCTGTCGGGCTCTGTCGGGCTCTGTCGGGCCCTGTCGGGCTCTGTCGGGCTCTACTGGGCCCTGTCGGGCCCTGTCGGGCCCTGTCGGGCTCTGTCGGGCTCTGTCGGGCTCTGTCGGGCTCTACTGGGCTCTACTGGGCTCTGTCGGGCTCTACTGGGCCCTGTCGGGCCCTGTCGGGCTCTGTCGGGCTCTGTCGGGCCCTGTCGGGCTCTGTCGGGCTCTGTCGTGCCCTGTCGGGCTCTGTCGGGCTCTGTCGGGCCCTGTCGGGCTCTATCGGGCCCTGTCGGGCTCTGTCGGGCCCTGTCGGGCCCTGTTGGGCCCTGTCGGGCTCTGTCGGGCTCTGTCGGGCTCTATCGGGCTCTACTGGGCCCTGTCGGGCCCTGTCGGGCTCTGTCGGGCCCTGTCGGGCCCTGTCGGGCTCTGTCAGGCTCTGTCGGGCTCTGTCGGGCTCTACTGGGCCCTGTCGGGCTCTGTCGGGCTCTGTCGGGCCCTGTCGGGCTCTGTCGGGCTCTGTCGGGCTCTGTCGGGCCCTGTCGGGCCCTGTCGGGCCCTGTCGGACTCTGTCGGGCTCTGTCGGGCCCTGTCGGGCTCTGTCGGGCTCTGTCGGGCTCTATCGGGCTCTACTGGGCCCTGTCGGGCCCTGTCGGGCCCTGTTTGTCTCTGTCGGGCCCTGTCGGGCCCTGTCGGGCTCTGTCGGGCCCTGTCGGGCTCTGTCGGGCTCTGTCGGGCCCTGTCGGGCTCTGTCGGGCTCTACTGGGCTCTGTCGGGCTCTGTCGGGCTCTGTCGGGCTCTACTGGGCCCTGTCGGGCTCTGTCGGGCTCTGTCGGGCCCTGTCGGGCCCTGTCGGGCTCTGTCGGGCTCTGTCGGGCTCTACTGGGCCCTGTCGGGCTCTGTCGGGCTCTGCCGGGCTCTACTGGGCCCTGTCGGGCTCTGTCGGGCTCTGTGGGGCCCTGTCGGGCTCTGTCGGGCTCTGTCGGGCTCTGTCGGGCCCTGTCGGGCTCTGTCGGGCCCTGTCGGGCCCTGTCGGGCTCTGTCGGGCTCTGTCGGGCCCTGTCGGGCTCTGTCGGGCTCTGTCGGGCTCTGTCGGGCTCTACTGTACCCTGTCGGGCTCTGTCGGGCTCTGTCGGGCCCTGTCGGGCCCTGTCGGGCTCTGTCGGGCTCTGTCGGGCTCTACTGGGCTCTGTCGGGCTCTGTCGGGCTCTACTGGGCCCTGTCGGGCTCTGTCGGGCTCTGTGGGGCCCTGTCGGGCCCTGTCGGGCTCTGTCGGGCTCTGTAGGGCTCTGTCGGGCTCTACTGGGCTCTGTCGGGCTCTGTCGGACTCTGTCGGGCTCTGTCGGGCTCTACTGGGCCCTGTCGGGCTCTGTCGGGCTCTGTCGGGCTCAACTGGTCTCTGTCGGGCTCTGTCGGGCTCTGTCGGGCCCTGTCGGGCTCTGTCGGGCCCTGTCGGGCCCTGTCGGGCTCTGTCGGGCTCTGTCGGGCCCTGTCGGGCTCTGTCGGGCTCTGTCGGGCTCTGTCGGGCTCTACTGGGCCCTGTCGGGCTCTGTCGGGCTCTGTCGGGCCCTGTCGGGCTCTGTCGGGCTCTGTCGGGCCCTGTCGGGCTCTGTCGGGCTCTACTGGGCCCTGTCGGGCTCTGTCGGGCCCTGTCGGGCCCTGTCGGGCTCTGTCGGGCTCTGTCGGGCTCTACTGGGCCCTGTCGGGCTCTGTCGGACTCTGTCGGGCTCTGTCGGGCTCTACTGGGCCCTGTCGGGCTCTGTCGGGCTCTGTCGGGCCCTGTCGGGCCCTGTCGGGCTCTGTCAGGCTCTGTCGGGCTCTGTCGGGCTCTACTGGGCCCTGTCGGGCCCTGTCGGGCCCTGTCGGGCTCTACTGGGCTCTACTGGGCTCTGTCGGGCTCTTTCGGGCTCTACTGGGCCCTGTCGGGCTCTGTCGGGCCCTGTCGGGCCCTGTCGGGCTCTGTCGGGCTCTGTCGGGTCCTGTCGGGCTCTGTCGGGCTCTTTCGGGCTCTACTGGGCTCTACTGGGCTCTGTCAAGCTCTGTCGGGCTCCACTGGGCCCTGTCGGGCCCTGTCGGGCTCTGTCGGGCTCTGTCGGACTCTGTCGGGCTCTGTCGGGCTCTACTGGGCCCTGTCGGGCTCTGTCGGGCTCTGTTGGGCCCTGTCGGGCTCTGTCGGGCTCTGTCGGGCCCTGTCGGGCTCTGTCGGGCTCTACTGGGCCCTGTCGGGCCCTGTCGGGCCCTGTCGGGCTCTGTCGGGCTCTGTCGGGCTCTGTCGGGCTCTACTGGGCTCTACTGGGCTCTGTCGGGCTCTACTGGGCCCTGTCGGGCCCTGTCGGGCTCTGTCGGGCTCTGTCGGGCCCTGTCGGGCTCTGTCGGGCTCTGTCGTGCCCTGTCGGGCTCTGTCGGGCTCTGTCGGGCCCTGTCGGGCTCTATCGGGCCCTGTCGGGCTCTGTCGGGCCCTGTCGGGCCCTGTTGGGCCCTGTCGGGCTCTGTCGGGCTCTGTCGGGCCCTGTCGGGCTCTGTCGGGCTCTGTCGGGCTCTATCGGGCTCTACTGGGCCCTGTCGGGCCCTGTCGGGCTCTGTCGGGCCCTGTCGGTCCCTGTCGGGCTCTGTCAGGCTCTGTCGGGCTCTGTCGGGCTCTACTGGGCCCTGTCGGGCTCTGTCGGGCTCTGTCGGGCTCTGTCGGGCTCTGTCGGGCTCTACTGGGCCCTGTCGGGCTCTGTCGGGCTCTGTCGGGCTCTGTCGGGCCCTGTCGGGCTCTGTCGGGCCCTGTCGGGCCCTGTCGGGCTCTGTCGGGCTCTGTCGGGCCCTGTCGGGCTCTGTCGGGCTCTGTCGGGCTCTATAGGGCTCTACTGGGCCCTGTCGGGCCCTGTCGGGCCCTGTTTGGCTCTGTCGGGCCCTGTCGGGCCCTGTCGGGCTCTGTCGGGCCCTGTCGGGCTCTGTCGGGCTCTGTCGGGCCCTGTCGGGCTCTGTCGGGCTCTACTGGGCTCTGTCGGGCTCTGTCGGGCTCTGTCGGGCTCTACTGGGCCCTGTCGGGCTCTGTCGGGCTCTGTCGGGCCCTGTCGGGCCCTGTCGGGCTCTGTCGGGCTCTGTCGGGCTCTACTGGGCTCTGTCGCGCTCTGTCGGGCTCTGCCGGGCTCTACTGGGCCCTGTCGGGCTCTGTCGGGCTCTGTGGGGCCCTGTCGGGCTCTGTCGGGCTCTGTCGGGCTCTGTCGGGCCCTGTCGGGCTCTGTCGGGCTCTGTCGGGCTCTGTCGGGCTCTACTGGGCCCTGTCGGGCTCTGTCGGGCTCTGTCAGGCCCTGTCGGGCTCTGTCAAGCTCTGTCGGGCCCTGTCGGGCTCTGTCGGGCTCTACTGGGCCATGTCGGGCCCTGTCGGGCCCTGTCGGGCTCTGTCGGGCTCTGTCGGGCTCTGTCGGGCTCTACTGGGCTCTACTGGGCTCTGTCGGGCTCTACTGGGCTCTGTCGGGCTCTGTCGGGCTCTGTCGGGCTCTGTCGGGCCCTGTCGGGCTCTGTCGGGCTCTGTCGTGCCCTGTCGGGCTTTGTCGGGCTCTGTCGGGCCCTGTCGGGCCCTGTCGCGCTCTGTCGGGCTCTGTCGGGCCCTGTCGGGCTCTGTCGGGCTCTGTCGGGCTCTATCGGGCTCTACTGGGCCCTGTCGGGCTCTGTCGGGCTCTGTCGGGCCCTGTCGGGCTCTGTCGGGCTCTGTCGGGCTCTATCGGGCTCTACTGGGCCCTGTCGGGCCCTGTCGGGCTCTGTCGGGCCCTGTTGGGCCCTGTCGGGCTCTGTCAGGCTCTGTCGGGCTCTGTCGGGCTCTACTGGGCCCTGTCGGGCTCTGTCGGGCTCTGTCGGGCTCTGTCGGGCTCTGTCGGGCTCTACTGGGCCCTGTCGGGCTCTGTCGGGCTCTGTCGGGCTCTGTCGGGCCCTGTCGGGCCCTATCGGGCCCTGTCGGGCTCTGTCGGGCTCTGTCGGGCCCTGTCGGGCTCTGTCGGGCTCTGTCGGGCTCTATCGGGCTCTACTGGGCCCTGTCGGGCCCTGACGGGCCCTGTTTGGCTCTGTCGGGCCCTGTCGGGCCCTGTCGGGCTCTGTCGGGCCCTGTGGGCTCTGTCGGGCTCTGTCGGGCCCTGTCGGGCTCTGTCGGGCCCTGTCGGGCTCTGTCGGGCTCTACTGGGCTCTGTCGGGCTCTGTCGGCCTCTGTCGGGCTCTACTGGGCCCTGTCGGGCTCTGTCGGGCTCTGTCGGGCTCTGTCGGGCCCTGTCGGGCCCTGTCGGGCTCTGTCGGGCTCTGTCGGGCTCTGTCGGGCTCTACTGGGCTCTGTCGGGCTCTGTCGGGCTCTGCCGGGCTCTACTGGGCCCTGTCGGTCTCTGTCGGGCTCTGTGGGGCCCTGTCGGGCTCTGTCGGGCTCTGTCGGGCCCTGTCGGGCTCTGTCGGGCCCTGTCGGGCCCTGTCGGGCTCTGTCGGGCTCTGTCGGGCCCTGTCGGGCTCTGTCGGGCTCTGTCGGGCTCTGTCAGGCCCTGTCGGGCTCTGTCGGGCTCTGTCGGGCCCTGTCGGGCTCTGTCGGGCTCTACTGGGCCCTGTCGGGCCCTGTCGGGCCCTGTCGGGCTCTGTCGGGCTCTGTCGGGCTCTGTCGGGCTCTACTGGGCTCTACTGGGCTCTGTCGGGCTCTACTGGGCTCTGTCGGGCTCTGTCGGGCTCTGTCGGGCTCTGTCGGGCCCTGTCGGGCTCTGTCGGGCTCTGTCGTGCCCTGTCGGGCTTTGTCGGGCTCTGTCGGGCCCTGTCGGGCTCTGTCGGGCCCTGTCGGGCCCTGTCGCGCTCTGTCGGGCTCTGTCGGGCCCTGTCGGGCTCTGTCGGGCTCTGTCGGGCTCTATCGGGCTCTACTGGGCCCTGTCGGGCCCTGTCGGGCTCTGTCGGGCCCTGTCGGGCCCTGTCGGGCTCTGTCGGGCTCTGTCAGGCTCTGTCGGGCTCTACTGGGCCCTGTCGGGCTCTGTCGGGCTCTGTCGGGCCCTGTCGGGCCCTGTCGGGCTCTGTCAGGCTCTGTCGGGCTCTGTCGGGCTCTACTGGGCCCTGTCGGGCCCTGTCGGGCCCTGTCGGGCTCTTCTGGGCTCTACTGGGCTCTGTCGGGCACTTTCGGGCTCTACTGGGCCCTGTCGGGCCCTGTCGGGCACTGTCGGGCTCTGTCGGGCCCTGTCGGGCTCTGTCGGGCTCTGTCGGGCCCTGTCGGGCTCTGTCGGGCTCTGTCGGGCTCTGTCGGGCTCTACTGGGCTCTACTGGGCTCTGTCGGGCTCTGTCGGGCTCTACTGGGCCCTGTCGGGCCCTGTCGGGCCCTGTCGGGCTCTGTCGGGCTCTGTCGGGCTCTACTGGGCCCTGTCGGGCTCTGTCGGGCCCTGTCGGGCTCTGTCGGGCTCTGTCGGGCCCTGTCGGGCCCTGTCGGGCTCTGTCGGGCCCTGTCGGGCTCTGTCGGGCTCTGTCGAGCTCTGTCGGGCTCTACTGGGCTCTGTCGGGCTCTGTCGGGCTCTGTCGGGCTCTACTGGGCCCTGTCGGGCCCTGTCGGGCTCTGTCGGGCCCTGTCGGGCTCTGTCGGGCTCTGTCGGGCTCTGTCGGGCCCTGTCGGGCTCTGTCGGGCCCTGTCGGGCTCTGTCGGTCTCTGTCGGGCTCTGTCGGGCTCTGTTGGGCTCTACTGGGCCCTGTCAGGCTCTATCGGGCTCTGTCGGGCTCTGTCGGGCCCTGTCGGGCTCTGTCGGGCTCTACTGGGCCCTGTCGGGCCCTGTCGGGCTCTGTCGGGCTCTGTCGGGCCCTGTCGGGCCCTGTCGGGCTCTGTCGGGCTCTGTCGGGCTCTGTCGGACTCTACTGGGCCCTGTCGGGCGCTGTCGGGCTCTGTCGGGCTCTGTCCGGCTCTGTCGGGCCCTGTCGGGCTCTGTCGGGCTCTGTCGGGCTCTGTCGGGCTCTACTGGGCCCTGTCGGGTTCTGTCGGGCTCTGTCGGGCTCTGTCGGGCTCTACTGGGCCCTGTCGGGCTCTGTCGGGCTCTGTCGGGCCCTGTCGGGCTCTGTTGGGCTCTGTCGGGCTCTGTCGGGCTCTGTCGGGCCCTCTCGGCTCTGTCGGGCTCTACTGTGCTCTGTCGGGCTCTGTCGGGCTCTACTGGGCCCTGTCGGGCCCTGTCGGGCCCTGACGGGCTCTGTCGGGCTCTACTGGGCTCTGTCGGGCTCTGTCGGGCCCTGTCGGGCTCTGTCGGGCTCTGTCGGGCTCTACTGGGCTCTGTCGTGCTCTGTCGGGCTTTGTCGGGCTCTGTCGGGCTCTACTGGGCCCTGTCGGGCTCTGTCGGGCCCTGTCGGGCTCTGTCGGGCTCTGTCGGGCCCTGTCGGGCTCTGTCGGGCTCTGTCGGGCTCTGTCGGGCTCTACTGGGCTCTGTCGGGTTCTACTGGGCTCTACTGGGCCCTGTCGGGCTCTGTCGGGCTTTGTCGGGCTCTGTCGGGCTCTGTCGGGCCCTGTCGGGCTCTGTCGGTCCCTGTCGGGCTCTGTCGGGCTCTGTCGGGCTCTGTCGGGCTCTACTGGGCCCTATCAGGCTCTGTCGGGCTCTGTCGGGCTCTGTCGGGCCCTGTCGGGCTCTGTCGGGCTCTGTCGGGCCCTGTCGGGCTCTGTCGGGCTCTACTGGGCCCTGTCGGGCCCTGTCGGGCTCTGTCGGGCTCTGTCGGGCCCTGTCGGGCTCTGTCGGGCTCTGTCGGGCTGTGTCGGGCTCTGTCGGGCTCTACTGGGCTCTACTGGGCTCTGTCGGGCTCTGTCGGGCTCTGTCGGTCCCTGTCGGGCTCTGTCGGCCTCTGTCGGGCTCTGTCGGGCTCTACTGGGCCCTGTCAGGCTCTGTCGGGCTCTGTCGGGCTCTGTCGGGCCCTGTCGGGCTCTGTCGGGCTCTGTCGGGCCCTGTCGGGCTCTGTCGGGCTCTGTCGGGCCCTGTCGGGCTCTGTCGGGCTGTGTCGGGCTCTGTCGGGCTCTACTGGGCCCTACTGGGCTCTGTCGGGCTCTGTCGGGCTCTGTCGGGCTCTACTGGGCCCTGTCACGCCCTGTCGGGCTCTGTCGGGCTCTGTCGGGCTCTGTCGGGCTCTACTGGGCTCTACTGGGATCTGTCGGGCTCTGTCGGGTTCTGTCGGGCTCTGTCGGGCTCTGTCGGGCCCTGTCGGGCTCTGTCGGGCTCTGTCGTGCCCTGTCGGGCCCTGTCGGGCTCTGACGGGCCCTGTCGGGCTCTGTCGGGCCCTGTCGGGCCCTGTCGGGCTCTGTCGGGCCCTGTCGGGCCCTGTCGGGCTCTGTCGTGCTCTGTCGGGCTCTGTCGGGCTCTACTGGGCCCTGTCGGGCCCTGTCGGGCCCTGTCGGGCTCTGTCGGGCTCTGTCGGGCTCTGTCGGGCTCTACTGGGCTCTGTCGGGTCCTGTCGGGCCCTGTCGGGCTCTGTCGGGCTCTACTGGGCCCTGTCGGGCCCTGTCGGGCTCTGTCGGGCTCTGTCGGGCTCTACTGGGCTCTGTCGGGCTCTGTCGGGCTCTACTGGGCCCTGTCGGGCTCTGTCGGGCTCTGTGGGGCCCTGTCGGGCCCTGTCGGGCTCTGTCGGGCTCTGTCGGGCTCTGTCGGGCTCTACTGGGCTCTGTCGGGCTCTGTCGGACTCTGTCGGGCTCTGTCGGGCTCTACTGGGCCCTGTCGGGCTCTGTCGGGCTCTGTGGGGCCCTGTCGGGCTCTGTCGGGCTCTGTCGGGCTCTGTCGGGCCCTGTCGGGCTCTGTCGGGCCCTGTCGGGCCCTGTCGGGCTCTGTCGGGCTCTGTCGGGCCCTGTCGGGCTCTGTCGGGCTCTGTCGGGCTCTGTCGGGCTCTACTGGGCCCTGTCGGGCTCTGTCGGGCTCTGTCGGGCCCTGTCGGGCTCTGTCGGGCTCTGTCGGGCCCTGTCGGGCTCTGTCGGGCTCTACTGGGCCCTGTCGGGCTCTGTCGGGCCCTGTCGGGCCCTGTCGGGCTCTGTCGGGCTCTGTCGGGCTCTACTGGGCCCTGTCGGGCTCTGTCGGACTCTGTCGGGCTCTGTCGGGCTCTACTGGGCCCTGTCGGGCTCTGTCGGGCTCTGTCGGGCCCTGTCGGGCCCTGTCGGGCTCTGTCAGGCTCTGTCGGGCTCTGTCGGGCTCTACTGGGCCCTGTCGGGCCCTGTCGGGCCCTGTCGGGCTCTACTGGGCTCTACTGGGCTCTGTCGGGCTCTTTCGGGCTCTACTGGGCCCTGTCGGGCTCTGTCGGGCCCTGTCGGGCCCTGTCGGGCTCTGTCGGGCTCTGTCGGGTCCTGTCGGGCTCTGTCGGGCTCTTTCGGGCTCTACTGGGCTCTACTGGGCTCTGTCAAGCTCTGTCGGGCTCCACTGGGCCCTGTCGTGCCCTGTCGGGCTCTGTCGGGCTCTGTCGGACTCTGTCGGGCTCTGTCGGGCTCTACTGGGCCCTGTCGGGCTCTGTCGGGCTCTGTTGGGCCCTGTCGGGCTCTGTCGGGCTCTGTCGGGCCCTGTCGGGCTCTGTCGGGCTCTACTGGGCCCTGTCGGGCCCTGTCGGGCCCTGTCGGGCTCTGTCGGGCTCTGTCGGGCTCTGTCGGGCTCTACTGGGCTCTACTGGGCTCTGTCGGGCTCTTTCGGGCTCTACTGGGCCCTGTCGGGCTCTGTCGGGCTCTGTCGGGCCCTGTCGGGCTCTGTCGGGCTCTGTCGTGCCCTGTCGGGCTCTGTCGGGCTCTGTCGGGCCCTGTCGGGCTCTATCGGGCCCTGTCGGGCTCTGTCGGGCCCTGTCGGGCCCTGTTGGGCCCTGTCGGGCTCTGTCGGGCTCTGTCGGGCCCTGTCGGGCTCTGTCGGGCTCTGTCGGGCTCTATCGGGCTCTACTGGGCCCTGTCGGGCCCTGTCGGGCTCTGTCGGGCCCTGTCGGGCCCTGTCGGGCTCTGTCAGGCTCTCTCGGGCTCTGTCGGGCTCTACTGGGCCCTGTCGGGCTCTGTCGGGCTCTGTCGGGCTCTGTCGGGCTCTGTCGGGCTCTACTGGGCCCTGTCGGGCTCTGTCGGGCTCTGTCGGGCTCTGTCGGGCCCTGTCGGGCTCTGTCGGGCCCTGTCGGGCCCTGTCGGGCCCTGTCTGGCTCTGTCGGGCTCTGTCGGGCCCTGTCGGACTCTGTCGGGCTCTGTCGGGCTCTACTGGGCCCTGTCGGGCCCTGTCGGGCCCTGTTTGGCTCTGTCGGGCCCTGTCGGGCCCTGTCGGGCTCTGTCGGGCCCTGTCGGGCTCTGTCGGGCTCTGTCGGGCCCTGTCGGGCTCTGTCGGGCTCTACTGGGCTCTGTCGGGCTCTGTCGGGCTCTGTCGGGCTCTACTGGGCCCTGTCGGGCTCTGTCGGGCTCTGTCGGGCCCTGTCGGGCCCTGTCGGGCTCTGTCGGGCTCTGTCGGGCTCTACTGGGCTCTGTCGGGCTCTGTCGGGCTCTGCCGGGCTCTACTGGGCCCTGTCGGGCTCTGTCGGGCTCTGTGGGGCCCTGTCGGGCTCTGTCGGGCTCTGTCGGGCTCTGTCGGGCCCTGTCGGGCTCTGTCGGGCCCTGTCGGGCCCTGTCGGGCTCTGTCGGGCTCTGTCGGGCCCTGTCGGGCTCTGTCGGGCTCTGTCGGGCTCTGTCGGGCTCTACTGGGCCCTGTCGGGCTCTGTCGGGCTCTGTCAGGCCCTGTCGGGCTCTGTCAAGCTCTGTCGGGCCCTGTCGGGCTCTGTCGGGCTCTACTGGGCCATGTCGGGCCCTGTCGGGCCCTGTCGGGCTCTGTCGGGCTCTGTCGGGCTCTGTCGGGCTCTACTGGGCTCTACTGGGCTCTGTCGGGCTCTACTGGGCTCTGTCGGGCTCTGTCGGGCTCTGTCGGGCTCTGTCGGGCCCTGTCGGGCTCTGTCGGGCTCTGTCGTGCCCTGTCGGGCTTTGTCGGGCTCTGTCGGGCCCTGTCGGGCCCTGTCGCGCTCTGTCGGGCTCTGTCGGGCCCTGTCGGGCTCTGTCGGGCTCTGTCGGGCTCTATCGGGCCCTACTGGGCCCTGTCGGGCTCTGTCGGGCTCTGTCGGGCCCTGTCGGGCTCTGTTGGGCTCTGTCGGGCTCTATCGGGCTCTACTGGGCCCTGTCGGGCCCTGTCGGGCTCTGTCGGGCCCTGTTGGGCCCTGTCGGGCTCTGTCAGGCTCTGTCGGGCTCTGTCGGGCTCTACTGGGCCCTGTCGGGCTCTGTCGGGCTCTGTCGGGCTCTGTCGGGCTCTGTCGGGCTCTACTGGGCCCTGTCGGGCTCTGTCGGGCTCTGTCGGGCTCTGTCGGGCCCTGTCGGGCCCTATCGGGCCCTGTCGGGCTCTGTCGGGCTCTGTCGGGCCCTGTCGGGCTCTGTCGGGCTCTGTCGGGCTCTATCGGGCTCTACTGGGCCCTGTCGGGCCCTGACGGGCCCTGTTTGGCTCTGTCGGGCCCTGTCGGGCCCTGTCGGGCTCTGTCGGGCCCTGTGGGCTCTGTCGGGCTCTGTCGGGCCCTGTCGGGCTCTGTCGGGCCCTGTCGGGCTCTGTCGGGCTCTACTGGGCTCTGTCGGGCTCTGTCGGGCTCTGTCGGGCTCTACTGGGCCCTGTCGGGCTCTGTCGGGCTCTGTCGGGCTCTGTCGGGCCCTGTCGGGCCCTGTCGGGCTCTGTCGGGCTCTGTCGGGCTCTGTCGGGCTCTACTGGGCTCTGTCGGGCTCTGTCGGGCTCTGCCGGGCTCTACTGGGCCCTGTCGGTATCTGTCGGGCTCTGTGGGGCCCTGTCGGGCTCTGTCGGGCTCTGTCGGGCCCTGTCGGGCTCTGTCGGGCCCTGTCGGGCCCTGTCGGGCTCTGTCGGGCTCTGTCGGGCCCTGTCGGGCTCTGTCGGGCTCTGTCGGGCTCTGTCGGGCTCTGTCAGGCCCTGTCGGGCTCTGTCGGGCTCTGTCGGGCCCTGTCGGGCTCTGTCGGGCTCTACTGGGCCCTGTCGGGCCCTGTCGGGCCCTGTCGGGCTCTGTCGGGCTCTGTCGGGCTCTGTCGGGCTCTACTGGGCTCTACTGGGCTCTGTCGGGCTCTACTGGGCTCTGTCGGGCTCTGTCGGGCTCTGTCGGGCTCTGTCGGGCCCTGTCGGGCTCTGTCGGGCTCTGTCGTGCCCTGTCGGGCTTTGTCGGGCTCTGTCGGGCCCTGTCGGGCTCTGTCGGGCCCTGTCGGGCCCTGTCGCGCTCTGTCGGGCTCTGTCGGGCCCTGTCGGGCTCTGTCGGGCTCTGTCGGGCTCTATCGGGCTCTACTGGGCCCTGTCGGGCCCTGTCGGGCCCTGTCGGGCTCTGTCGGGCTCTGTCGGGCTCTGTCGGGCTCTACTGGGCCCTGTCGGGCTCTGTCGGGCTCTGTCGGGCCCTGTCGGGCCCTGTCGGGCTCTGTCAGGCTCTGTCGGGCCCTGTCGGGCTCTGTCGGGCTCTGTCGGGCCCTGTCGGGCTCTGTCGGGCTCTGTCGGGCTCTGTCGGGCTCTACTGGGCTCTACTGGGCTCTGTCGGGCTCTGTCGGGCTCTACTGGGCCCTGTCGGGCCCTGTCGGGCCCTGTCGGGCTCTGTCGGGCTCTGTCGGGCTCTACTGGGCCCTGTCGGGCTCTGTCGGGCCCTGTCGGGCCCTGTCGGGCTCTGTCGGGCCCTGTCGGGCTCTGTCGGGCTCTGTCGGGCTCTGTCGGGCTCTACTGGGCTCTGTCGGGCTCTGTCGGGCTCTGTCGGGCTCTACTGGGCCCTGTCGGGCCCTGTCGGGCTCTGTCGGGCCCTGTCGGGCTCTGTCGGGCTCTGTCGGGCTCTGTCGGGCCCTGTCGGGCTCTGTCGGGCCCTGTCGGGCTCTGTCGGTCTCTGTCGGGCTCTGTCGGGCTCTGTTGGGCTCTACTGGGCCCTGTCAGGCTCTATCGGGCTCTGTCGGGCTCTGTCGGGCCCTTTCGGGCTCTGTCGGGCTCTACTGGGCCCTGTCGGGCCCTGTCGGGCTCTGTCGGGCTCTGTCGGGCCCTGTCGGGCCCTGTCGGGCTCTGTCGGGCTCTGTCGGGCTCTGTCGGGCTCTACTGGGCCCTGTCGGGCGCTGTCGGGCTCTGTCGGGCTCTGTCCGGCTCTGTCGGGCCCTGTCGGGCTCTGTCGGGCTCTGTCGGGCTCTGTCGGGCTCTACTGGGCCCTGTCGGGTTCTGTCGGGCTCTGTCGGGCTCTGTCGGGCTCTACTGGGCCCTGTCGGGCTCTGTCGGGCTCTGTCGGGCCCTGTCGGGCTCTGTTGGGCTCTGTCGGGCTCTGTCGGGCTCTGTCGGGCCCTCTCGGCTCTGTCGGGCTCTACTGTGCTCTGTCGGGCTCTGTCGGGCTCTACTGGGCCCTGTCGGGCCCTGTCGGGCCCTGACGGGCTCTGTCGGGCTCTACTGGGCTCTGTCGGGCTCTGTCGGGCCCTGTCGGGCTCTGTCGGGCTCTGTCGGGCTCTACTGGGCTCTGTCGTGCTCTGTCGGGCTTTGTCGGGCTCTGTCGGGCTCTACTGGGCCCTGTCGGGCTCTGTCGGGCCCTGTCGGGCTCTGTCGGGCTCTGTCGGGCCCTGTCGGGCTCTGTCGGGCTCTGTCGGGCTCTGTCGGGCTCTGTCGGGCTCTACTGGGCTCTGTCGGGTTCTACTGGGCTCTACTGGGCCCTGTCGGGCTCTGTCGGGCTTTGTCGGGCTCTGTCGGGCTCTGTCGGGCCCTGTCGGGCTCTGTCGGTCCCTGTCGGGCTCTGTCGGGCTCTGTCGGGCTCTGTCGGGCTCTACTGGGCCCTATCAGGCTCTGTCGGGCTCTGTCGGGCTCTGTCGGGCCCTGTCGGGCTCTGTCGGGCTCTGTCGGGCCCTGTCGGGCTCTGTCGGGCTCTACTGGGCCCTGTCGGGCCCTGTCGGGCTCTGTCGGGCTCTGTCGGGCCCTGTCGGGCTCTGTCGGGCTCTGTCGGGCTGTGTCGGGCTCTGTCGGGCTCTACTGGGCTCTACTGGGCTCTGTCGGGCTCTGTCGGGCTCTGTCGGGCTCTGTCGGTCCCTGTCGGGCTCTGTCGGGCTCTGTCGGGCTCTGTCGGGCTCTACTGGGCCCTGTCAGGCTCTGTCGGGCTCTGTCGGGCTCTGTCGGGCCCTGTCGGGCTCTGTCGGGCTCTGTCGGGCCCTGTCGGGCTCTGTCGGGCTCTGTCGGGCCCTGTCGGGCTCTGTCGGGCTGTGTCGGGCTCTGTCGGGCTCTACTGGGCTCTACTGGGCTCTGTCGGGCTCTGTCGGGCTCTGTCGGGCTCTACTGGGCCCTGTCACGCCCTGTCGGGCTCTGTCGGGCTCTGTCGGGCTCTGTCGGGCTCTACTGGGCTCTACTGGGCTCTGTCGGGCTCTGTCGGGTTCTGTCGGGCTCTGTCGGGCTCTGTCGGGCCCTGTCGGGCTCTGTCGGGCTCTGTCGTGCCCTGTCGGGCCCTGTCGGGCTCTGACGGGCCCTGTCGGGCTCTGTCGGGCCCTGTCGGGCCCTGTCGGGCTCTGTCGGGCCCTGTCGGGCCCTGTCGGGCTCTGTCGTGCTCTGTCGGGCTCTGTCGGGCTCTACTGGGCCCTGTCGGGCCCTGTCGGGCCCTGTCGGGCTCTGTCGGGCTCTGTCGGGCTCTGTCGGGCTCTACTGGGCTCTGTCGGGTCCTGTCGGGCCCTGTAGGGCTCTGTCGGGCTCTGTCGGGCCCTGTCGGGCCCTGTCGGGCTCTGTCGGGCTCTGTCGGGCTCTACTGGGCTCTGTCGGGCTCTGTCGGGCTCTACTGGGCCCTGTCGGGCTCTGTCGGGCTCTGTGGGGCCCTGTCGGGCCCTGTCGGGCTCTGTCGGGCTCTGTCGGGCTCTGTCGGGCTCGACTGGGCTCTGTCGGGCTCTGTCGGACTCTGTCGGGCTCTGTCGGGCTCTACTGGGCCCTGTCGGGCTCTGTCGGGCTCTGTGGGGCCCTGTCGGCTCTGTCGGGCTCTGTCGGGCCCTGTCGGGCTCTGTCGGGCCCTGTCGGGCCCTGTCGGGCTCTGTCGGGCTCTGTCGGGCCCTGTCGGGCTCTGTCGGGCTCTGTCGGGCTCTGTCGGGCTCTACTGGGCCCTGTCGGGCTCTGTCGGGCTCTGTCGGGCCCTGTCGGGCTCTGTCGGGCTCTGTCGGGCCCTGTCGGGCTCTGTCGGGTTCTACTGGGCCCTGTCGGGCTCTGTCGGGCCCTGTCGGGCCCTGTCGGGCTCTGTTGGGCTCTGTCGGGCTCTACTGGGCCCTGTCGGGCTCTGTCGGACTCTGTCGGGCTCTGTCGGGCTCTACTGGGCCCTGTCGGGCTCTGTCGGGCTCTGTCGGGCCCTGTCGGGCCCTGTCGGGCTCTGTCAGGCTCTGTCGGGCTCTGTCGGGCTCTACTGGGCCCTGTCGGGCCCTGTCGGGCCCTGTCGGGCTCTACTGGGCTCTTCTGGGCTCTGTCGGGCTCTTTCGGGCTCTACTGGGCCCTGTCGGGCTCTGTCGGGCCCTGTCGGGCCCTGTCGGGCTCTGTCGGGCTCTGTCGGGTCCTGTCGGGCTCTGTCGGGCTCTTTCGGGCTCTACTGGGCTCTACTGGGCTCTGTCAAGCTCTGTCGGGCTCCACTGGGCCCTGTCGGGCCCTGTCGGGCTCTGTCGGGCTCTGTCGGACTCTGTCGGGCTCTGTCGGGCTCTACTGGGCCCTGTCGGGCTCTGTCGGGCTCTGTTGGGCCCTGTCGGGCTCTGTCGGGCTCTGTCGGGCCCTGTCGGGCTCTGTCGGGCTCTACTGGGCCCTGTCGGGCCCTGTCGGGCCCTGTCGGGCTCTGTCGGGCTCTGTCGGGCTCTGTCGGGCTCTACTGGGCTCTACTGGGCTCTGTCGGGCTCTACTGGGCCCTGTCGGGCCCTGTCGGGCTCTGTCGGGCTCTGTCGGGCCCTGTCGGGCTCTGTCGGGCTCTGTCGTGCCCTGTCGGGCTCTGTCGGGCTCTGTCGGGCCCTGTCGGGCTCTATCGGGCCCTGTCGGGCTCTGTCGGGCCCTGTCGGGCCCTGTTGGGCCCTGTCGGGCTCTGTCGGGCTCTGTCCGGCCCTGTCGGGCTCTGTCGGGCTCTGTCGGGCTCTATCGGGCTCTACTGGGCCCTGTCGGGCCCTGTCGGGCTCTGTCGGGCCCTGTCGGGCCCTGTCGGGCTCTGTCAGGCTCTGTCGGGCTCTGTCGGGCTCTACTGCGCCCTGTCGGGCTCTGTCGGGCTCTGTCGGGCTCTGTCGGGCTCTACTGGGCCCTGTCGGGCTCTGTCGGGCTCTGTCGGGCTCTGTCGGGCCCTGTCGGGCTCTGTCGGGCCCTGTCGGGCCCTGTCGGGCCCTGTCTGGCTCTGTCGGGCTCTGTCGGGCCCTGTCGGGCTCTGTCGGGCTCTGTCGGGCTCTATCGGGCTCTACTGGGCCCTGTCGGGCCCTGTCGGGCCCTGTTTGGCTCTGTCGGGCCCTGTCGGGCCCTGTCGGGCTCTGTCGGGCCCTGTCGGGCTCTGTCGGGCTCTGTCGGGCCCTGTCGGGCTCTGTCGGGCTCTACTGGGCTCTGTCGGGCTCTGTCGGGCTCTGTCGGGCTCTACTGGGCCCTGTCGGGCTCTGTCGGGCTCTGTCGGGCCCTGTCGGGCCCTGTCGGGCTCTGTCGGGCTCTGTCGGGCTCTACTGGGCTCTGTCGGGCTCTGTCGGGCTCTGCCGGGCTCTACTGGGCCCTGTCGGGCTCTGTCGGGCTCTGTGGGGCCCTGTCGGGCTCTGTCGGGCCCTGTCGGGCCCTGTCGGGCCCTGTCGGGCTCTGTCGGGCTCTGTCGGGCCCTGTCGGGCTCTGTCGGGCTCTGTCGGGCTCTGTCGGGCTCTACTGGGCCCTGTCGGGCTCTGTCGGGCTCTGTCAGGCCCTGTCGGGCTCTGTCAAGCTCTGTCGGGCCCTGTCGGGCTCTGTCGGGCTCTACTGGGCCATGTCGGGCCCTGTCGAGCCCTGTCGGGCTCTGTCGGGCTCTGTCGGGCTCTGTCGGGCTCTACTGGGCTCTACTGGGCTCTGTCGGGCTCTACTGGGCTCTGTCGGGCTCTGTCGGGCTCTGTCGGGCTCTGTCGGGCCCTGTCGGGCTCTGTCGGGCTCTGTCGGGCCCTGTCGGGCTTTGTCGGGCTCTGTCGGGCCCTGTCGGGCCCTGTCGCGCTCTGTCGGGCTCTGTCGGGCCCTGTCGGGCTCTGTCGGGCTCTGTCGGGCTCTATCGGGCTCTACTGGGCCCTGTCGGGCTCTGTCGGGCTCTGTCGGGCCCTGTCGGGCTCTGTTGGGCTCTGTCGGGCTCTATCGGGCTCTACTGGGCCCTGTCGGGCCCTGTCGGGCTCTGTCGGGCCCTGTTGGGCCCTGTCGGGCTCTGTCAGGCTCTGTCGGGCTCTGTCGGGCTCTACTGGGCCCTGTCGGGCTCTGTCGGGCTCTGTCGGGCTCTGTCGGGCTCTGTCGGGCTCTACTGGGCCCTGTCGGGCTCTGTCGGGCTCTGTCGGGCTCTGTCGGGCCCTGTCGGGCCCTATCGGGCCCTGTCGGGCTCTGTCGGGCTCTGTCGGGCCCTGTCGGGCTCTGTCGGGCTCTGTCGGGCTCTATCGGGCTCTACTGGGCCCTGTCGGGCCCTGACGGGCCCTGTTTGGCTCTGTCGGGCCCTGTCGGGCCCTGTCGGGCTCTGTCGGGCCCTGTGGGCTCTGTCGGGCTCTGTCGGGCCCTGTCGGGCTCTGTCGGGCCCTGTCGGGCTCTGTCGGGCTCTACTGGGCTCTGTCGGGCTCTGTCGGGCTCTGTCGGGCTCTACTGGGCCCTGTCGGGCTCTGTCGGGCTCTGTCGGGCTCTGTCGGGCCCTGTCGGGCCCTGTCGGGCTCTGTCGGGCTCTGTCGGGCTCTGTCGGGCTCTACTGGGCTCTGTCGGGCTCTGTCGGGCTCAGCCGGGCTCTACTGGGCCCTGTCGGTCTCTGTCGGGCTCTGTGGGGCCCTGTCGGGCTCTGTCGGGCTCTGTCGGGCCCTGTCGGGCTCTGTCGGGCCCTGTCGGGCCCTGTCGGGCTCTGTCGGGCTCTGTCGGGCCCTGTCGGGCTCTGTCGGGCTCTGTCGGGCTCTGTCGGGCTCTGTCAGGCCCTGTCGGGCTCTGTCGGGCTCTGTCGGGCCCTGTCGGGCTCTGTCGGGCTCTACTGGGCCCTGTCGGGCCCTGTCGGGCCCTGTCGGGTTCTGTCGGGCTCTGTCGGGCTCTGTCGGGCTCTACTGGGCTCTACTGGGCTCTGTCGGGCTCTACTGGGCTCTGTCGGGCTCTGTCGGGCTCTGTCGGGCTCTGTCGGGCCCTGTCGGGCTCTGTCGGGCTCTGTCGTGCCCTGTCGGGCTTTGTCGGGCTCTGTCGGGCCCTGTCGGGCTCTGTCGGGCCCTGTCGGGCCCTGTCGCGCTCTGTCGGGCTCTGTCGGGCCCTGTCGGGCTCTGTCGGGCTCTGTCGGGCTCTATCGGGCTCTACTGGGCCCTGTCGGGCCCTGTCGGGCTCTGTCGGGCCCTGTCGGGCCCTGTCGGGCTCTGTCAGGCTCTGTCGGGCTCTGTCAGGCTCTACTGGGCCCTGTCGGGCCCTGTCAGGCCCTGTCGGGCTCTACTGGGCTCTACTGGGCTCTGTCGGGCACTTTCGGGCTCTACTGGGCCCTGTCGGGCCCTGTCGGGCACTGTCGGGCTCTGTCGGGCCCTGTCGGGCTCTGTCGGGCTCTGTCGGGCCCTGTCGGGCTCTGTCGGGCTCTGTCGGGCTCTGTCGGGCTCTACTGGGCTCTACTGGGCTCTGTCGGGCTCTGTCGGGCTCTACTGGGCCCTGTCGGGCCCTGTCGGGCCCTGTCGGGCACTGTCGGGCTCTGTCGGGCCCTGTCGGGCTCTGTCGGGCTCTGTCGGGCTCTGTCGGGCTCTGTCGGGCTCTACTGGGCCCTGTCGGGCTCTGTCGGGCTCTGTCGGGCTCTACTGGGCCCTGTCGGGCCCTGTCGGGCCCTGTCGGGCTCTGTCGGGCTCTGTCGGGCTCTACTGGGCCCTGTCGGGCTCTGTCGGGCCCTGTCGGGCTCTGTCGGGCTCTGTCGGGCCCTGTCGGGCCCTGTCGGGCTCTGTCGGGCCCTGTCGGGCTCTGTCGGGCTCTGTCGGGCTCTGTCGGGCTCTACTGGGCTCTGTCGGGCTCTGTCGGGCTCTGTCGGGCTCTACTGGGCCCTGTCGGGCCCTGTCGGGCCTCTGTGGCTCTGTCGGGCCCGGGGCTCTGTCGGGCCCTGTCGGGCTCTGTCGGGCCCTGTCGGGCTCTGTCGGTCTCTGTCGGGCTCTGTCGGGCTCTGTTGGGCTCTACTGGGCCCTGTCAGGCTCTATCGGGCTCTGTCGGGGCTCTGTCGGGCCCTGTCGGGCTCTGTCGGGCTCTACTGGGCCCTGTCGGGCCCTGTCGGGCTCTGTCGGTCCCTGTCGGGCCCTGTCGGGCCCTGTCGGGCTCTGTCGGGCTCTGTCGGGCTCTGTCGGGCTCTACTGGGCCCTGTCGGGCGCTGTCGGGCTCTGTCGGGCTCTGTCCGGCTCTGTCGGGCCCTGTCGGGCTCTGTCGGGCTCTGTCGGGCTCTGTCGGGCTCTACTGGGCCCTGTCGGGTTCTGTCGGGCTCTGTCGGGCTCTGTCGGGCTCTACTGGGCCCTGTCGGGCTCTGTCGGGCTCTGTCGGGCCCTGTCGGGCTCTGTTGGGCTCTGTCGGGCTCTGTCGGGCTCTGTCGGGCCCTCTCGGCTCTGTCGGGCTCTACTGTGCTCTGTCGGGCTCTGTCGGGCTCTACTGGGCCCTGTCGGGCCCTGTCGGGCCCTGACGGGCTCTGTCGGGCTCTACTGGGCTCTGTCGGGCTCTGTCGGGCCCTGTCGGGCTCTGTCGGGCTCTGTCGGGCTCTACTGGGCTCTGTCGTGCTCTGTCGGGCTTTGTCGGGCTCTGTCGGGCTCTACTGGGCCCTGTCGGGCTCTGTCGGGCCCTGTCGGGCTCTGTCGGGCTCTGTCGGGCCCTGTCGGGCTCTGTCGGGCTCTGTCGGGCTCTGTCGGGCTCTGTCGGGCTCTACTGGGCTCTGTCGGGTTCTACTGGGCTCTACTGGGCCCTGTCGGGCTCTGTCGGGCTTTGTCGGGCTCTGTCGGGCTCTGTCGGGCCCTGTCGGGCTCTGTCGGTCCCTGTCGGGCTCTGTCGGGCTCTGTCGGGCTCTGTCGGGCTCTACTGGGCCCTATCAGGCTCTGTCGGGCTCTGTCGGGCTCTGTCGGGCCCTGTCGGGCTCTGTCGGGCTCTGTCGGGCCCTGTCGGGCTCTGTCGGGCTCTACTGGGCCCTGTCGGGACCTGTCGGGCTCTGTCGGGCTCTGTCGGGCCCTGTCGGGCTCTGTCGGGCTCTGTCGGGCTGTGTCGGGCTCTGTCGGGCTCTACTGGGCTCTACTGGGCTCTGTCGGGCTCTGTCGGGCTCTGTCGGGCTCTGTCGGTCCCTGTCGGGCTCTGTCGGGCTCTGTCGGGCTCTGTCGGGCTCTACTGGGCCCTGTCAGGCTCTGTCGGGCTCTGTCGGGCTCTGTCGGGCCCTGTCGGGCTCTGTAGGGCTCTGTCGGGCCCTGTCGGGCTCTGTCGGGCTCTGTCGGGCCCTGTCGGGCTCTGTCGGGCCCTGTCGGGCTCTGTCGGGCTCTACTGGGCTCTACTGGGCTATGTCGGGCTCTGTCGGGCTCTGTCGGGCTCTACTGGGCCCTGTCACGCTCTGTCGGGCTCTGTCGGGCTCTGTCGGGCTCTGTCGGGCTCTACTGGGCTCTACTGGGCTCTGTCGGGCTCTGTCGGGTTCTGTCGGGCTCTGTCGGGCTCTGTCGGGCCCTGTCGGGCTCTCTCGGGCTCTGTCGTGCCCTGTCGGGCCCTGTCGGGCTCTGACGGGCCCTGTCGGGCTCTGTCGGGCCCTGTCGGGCCCTGTCGGGCTCTGTCGGGCCCTGTCGGGCCCTGTCGGGCTCTGTCGTGCTCTGTCGGGCTCTGTCGGGCTCTACTGGGCCCTGTCGGGCCCTGTCGGGCCCTGTCGGGCTCTGTCGGGCTCTGTCGGGCTCTGTCGGGCTCTACTGGGCTCTGTCGGGTCCTGTCGGGCCCTGTCGGGCTCTGTCGGGCTCTACTGGGCCCTGTCGGGCCCTGTCGGGCTCTGTCGGGCTCTGTCGGGCTCTACTGGGCTCTGTCGGGCTCTGTCGGGCTCTACTGGGCCCTGTCGGGCTCTGTGGGGCCCTGTTGGGCCCTGTCGGGCTCTGTCGGGCTCTCTCGGGCTCTGTCGGGCTCTACTGGGCTCTGTCGGGCTCTGTCGGACTCTGTCGGGCTCTGTCGGGCTCTACTGGGCCCTGTCGGGCTCTGTCGGGCTCTGTGGGGCCCTGTCGGGCTCTGTCGGGCTCTGTCGGGCTCTGTCGGGCCCTGTCGGGCTCTGTCGGGCCCTGTCGGGCCCTGTCGGGCTCTGTCGGGCTCTGTCGGGCCCTGTCGGGCTCTGTCGGGCTCTGTCGGGCTCTGTCGGGCTCTACTGGGCCCTGTCGGGCTCTGTCGGGCTCTGTCGGGCCCTGTCGGGCTCTGTCGGGCTCTGTCGGGCCCTGTCGGGCTCTGTCGGGCTCTACTGGGCCCTGTCGGGCTCTGTCGGGCCCTGTCGGGCCCTGTCGGGCTCTGTCGGGCTCTGTCGGGCTCTACTGGGCCCTGTCGGGCTCTGTCGGGCTCTGTCGGGCCCTGTCGGGCCCTGTCGGGCTCTGTCGGGCTCTGTCGGGCTCTACTGGGCTCTGTCGGGCTCTGTCGGGCTCTGCCGGGCTCTACTGGGCCCTGTCGGGCTCTGTCGGGCTCTGTGGGGCCCTGTCGGGCTCTGTCGGGCTCTGTCGGGCCCTGTCGGGCCCTGTCGGGCCCTGTCGGGCTCTGTCGGGCTCTGTCGGGCCCTGTCGGGCTCTGTCGGGCTCTGTCGGGCTCTGTCGGGCTCTACTGGGCCCTGTCGGGCTCTGTCGGGCTCTGTCAGGCCCTGTCGGGCTCTGTCAAGCTCTGTCGGGCCCTGTCGGGCTCTGTCGGGCTCTACTGGGCCATGTCGGGCCCTGTCGGGCCCTGTCGGGCTCTGTCGGGCTCTGTCGGGCTCTGTCGGGCTCTACTGGGCTCTACTGGGCTCTGTCGGGCTCTACTGGGCTCTGTCGGGCTCTGTCGGGCTCTGTCGGGCTCTGTCGGGCCCTGTCGGGCTCTGTCGGGCTCTGTCGGGCCCTGTCGGGCTTTGTCGGGCTCTGTCGGGCCCTGTCGGGCCCTGTCGCGCTCTGTCGGGCTCTGTCGGGCCCTGTCGGGCTCTGTCGGGCTCTGTCGGGCTCTATCGGGCTCTACTGGGCCCTGTCGGGCTCTGTCGGGCTCTGTCGGGCCCTGTCGGGCTCTGTTGGGCTCTGTCGGGCTCTATCGGGCTCTACTGGGCCCTGTCGGGCCCTGTCGGGCTCTGTCGGGCCCTGTTGGGCCCTGTCGGGCTCTGTCAGGCTCTGTCGGGCTCTGTCGGGCTCTACTGGGCCCTGTCGGGCTCTGTCGGGCTCTGTCGGGCTCTGTCGGGCTCTGTCGGGCTCTACTGGGCCCTGTCGGGCTCTGTCGGGCTCTGTCGGGCTCTGTCGGGCCCTGTCGGGCCCTATCGGGCCCTGTCGGGCTCTGTCGGGCTCTGTCGGGCCCTGTCGGGCTCTGTCGGGCTCTGTCGGGCTCTATCGGGCTCTACTGGGCCCTGTCGGGCCCTGACGGGCCCTGTTTGGCTCTGTCGGGCCCTGTCGGGCCCTGTCGGGCTCTGTCGGGCCCTGTGGGCTCTGTCGGGCTCTGTCGGGCCCTGTCGGGCTCTGTCGGGCCCTGTCGGGCTCTGTCGGGCTCTACTGGGCTCTGTCGGGCTCTGTCGGGCTCTGTCGGGCTCTACTGGGCCCTGTCGGGCTCTGTCGGGCTCTGTCGGGCTCTGTCGGGCCCTGTCGGGCCCTGTCGGGCTCTGTCGGGCTCTGTCGGGCTCTGTCGGGCTCTACTGGGCTCTGTCGGGCTCTGTCGGGCTCAGCCGGGCTCTACTGGGCCCTGTCGGTCTCTGTCGGGCTCTGTGGGGCCCTGTCGGGCTCTGTCGGGCTCTGTCGGGCCCTGTCGGGCTCTGTCGGGCCCTGTCGGGCCCTGTCGGGCTCTGTCGGGCTCTGTCGGGCCCTGTCGGGCTCTGTCGGGCTCTGTCGGGCTCTGTCGGGCTCTGTCAGGCCCTGTCGGGCTCTGTCGGGCTCTGTCGGGCCCTGTCGGGCTCTGTCGGGCTCTACTGGGCCCTGTCGGGCCCTGTCGGGCCCTGTCGGGCTCTGTCGGGCTCTGTCGGGCTCTGTCGGGCTCTACTGGGCTCTACCGGGCTCTGTCGGGCTCTACTGGGCTCTGTCGGGCTCTGTCGGGCTCTGTCGGGCTCTGTCGGGCCCTGTCGGGCTCTGTCGGGCTCTGTCGTGCCCTGTCGGGCTTTGTCGGGCTCTGTCGGGCCCTGTCGGGCTCTGTCGGGCCCTGTCGGGCCCTGTCGCGCTCTGTCGGGCTCTGTCGGGCCCTGTCGGGCTCTGTCGGGCTCTGTCGGGCTCTATCGGGCTCTACTGGGCCCTGTCGGGCCCTGTCGGGCTCTGTCGGGCCCTGTCGGGCCCTGTCGGGCTCTGTCAGGCTCTGTCGGGCTCTGTCAGGCTCTACTGGGCCCTGTCGGGCCCTGTCAGGCCCTGTCGGGCTCTACTGGGCTCTACTGGGCTCTGTCGGGCACTTTCGGGCTCTACTGGGCCCTGTCGGGCCCTGTCGGGCACTGTCGGGCTCTGTCGGGCCCTGTCGGGCTCTGTCGGGCTCTGTCGGGCCCTGTCGGGCTCTGTCGGGCTCTGTCGGGCTCTGTCGGGCTCTACTGGGCTCTACTGGGCTCTGTCGGGCTCTGTCGGGCTCTACTGGGCCCTGTCGGGCCCTGTCGGGCCCTGTCGGGCACTGTCGGGCTCTGTCGGGCCCTGTCGGGCTCTGTCGGGCTCTGTCGGGCTCTGTCGGGCTCTGTCGGGCTCTACTGGGCCCTGTCGGGCTCTGTCGGGCTCTGTCGGGCTCTACTGGGCCCTGTCGGGCCCTGTCGGGCCCTGTCGGGCTCTGTCGGGCTCTGTCGGGCTCTACTGGGCCCTGTCGGGCTCTGTCGGGCCCTGTCGGGCTCTGTCGGGCTCTGTCGGGCCCTGTCGGGCCCTGTCGGGCTCTGTCGGGCCCTGTCGGGCTCTGTCGGGCTCTGTCGGGCTCTGTCGGGCTCTACTGGGCTCTGTCGGGCTCTGTCGGGCTCTGTCGGGCTCTACTGGGCCCTGTCGGGCCCTGTCGGGCTCTGTCGGGCTCTGTCGGGCTCTGTCGGGCCCTGTCGGGCTCTGTCGGGCCCTGTCGGGCTCTGTCGGTCTCTGTCGGGCTCTGTCGGGCTCTGTTGGGCTCTACTGGGCCCTGTCAGGCTCTATCGGGCTCTGTCGGGCTCTGTCGGGCCCTGTCGGGCTCTGTCGGGCTCTACTGGGCCCTGTCGGGCCCTGTCGGGCTCTGTCGGTCCCTGTCGGGCCCTGTCGGGCCCTGTCGGGCTCTGTCGGGCTCTGTCGGGCTCTGTCGGGCTCTACTGGGCCCTGTCGGGCGCTGTCGGGCTCTGTCGGGCTCTGTCCGGCTCTGTCGGGCCCTGTCGGGCTCTGTCGGGCTCTGTCGGGCTCTGTCGGGCTCTACTGGGCCCTGTCGGGTTCTGTCGGGCTCTGTCGGGCTCTGTCGGGCTCTACTGGGCCCTGTCGGGCTCTGTCGGGCTCTGTCGGGCCCTGTCGGGCTCTGTTGGGCTCTGTCGGGCTCTGTCGGGCTCTGTCGGGCCCTCTCGGCTCTGTCGGGCTCTACTGTGCTCTGTCGGGCTCTGTCGGGCTCTACTGGGCCCTGTCGGGCCCTGTCGGGCCCTGACGGGCTCTGTCGGGCTCTACTGGGCTCTGTCGGGCTCTGTCGGGCCCTGTCGGGCTCTGTCGGGCTCTGTCGGGCTCTACTGGGCTCTGTCGTGCTCTGTCGGGCTTTGTCGGGCTCTGTCGGGCTCTACTGGGCCCTGTCGGGCTCTGTCGGGCCCTGTCGGGCTCTGTCGGGCTCTGTCGGGCCCTGTCGGGCTCTGTCGGGCTCTGTCGGGCTCTGTCGGGCTCTACTGGGCTCTGTCGGGTTCTACTGGGCTCTACTGGGCCCTGTCGGGCTCTGTCGGGCTTTGTCGGGCTCTGTCGGGCTCTGTCGGGCCCTGTCGGGCTCTGTCGGTCCCTGTCGGGCTCTGTCGGGCTCTGTCGGGCTCTGTCGGGCTCTACTGGGCCCTATCAGGCTCTGTCGGGCTCTGTCGGGCTCTGTCGGGCCCTGTCGGGCTCTGTCGGGCTCTGTCGGGCCCTGTCGGGCTCTGTCGGGCTCTACTGGGCCCTGTCGGGACCTGTCGGGCTCTGTCGGGCTCTGTCGGGCCCTGTCGGGCTCTGTCGGGCTCTGTCGGGCTGTGTCGGGCTCTGTCGGGCTCTACTGGGCTCTACTGGGCTCTGTCGGGCTCTGTCGGGCTCTGTCGGGCTCTGTCGGTCCCTGTCGGGCTCTGTCGGGCTCTGTCGGGCTCTGTCGGGCTCTACTGGGCCCTGTCAGGCTCTGTCGGGCTCTGTCGGGCTCTGTCGGGCCCTGTCGGGCTCTGTAGGGCTCTGTCGGGCCCTGTCGGGCTCTGTCGGGCTCTGTCGGGCCCTGTCGGGCTCTGTCGGGCCCTGTCGGGCTCTGTCGGGCTCTACTGGGCTCTACTGGGCTATGTCGGGCTCTGTCGGGCTCTGTCGGGCTCTACTGGGCCCTGTCACGCCCTGTCGGGCTCTGTCGGGCTCTGTCGGGCTCTGTCGGGCTCTACTGGGCTCTACTGGGCTCTGTCGGGCTCTGTCGGGTTCTGTCGGGCTCTGTCGGGCTCTGTCGGGCCCTGTCGGGCTCTCTCGGGCTCTGTCGTGCCCTGTCGGGCCCTGTCGGGCTCTGACGGGCCCTGTCGGGCTCTGTCGGGCCCTGTCGGGCCCTGTCGGGCTCTGTCGGGCCCTGTCGGGCCCTGTCGGGCTCTGTCGTGCTCTGTCGGGCTCTGTCGGGCTCTACTGGGCCCTGTCGGGCCCTGTCGGGCCCTGTCGGGCTCTGTCGGGCTCTGTCGGGCTCTGTCGGGCTCTACTGGGCTCTGTCGGGTCCTGTCGGGCCCTGTCGGGCTCTGTCGGGCTCTACTGGGCCCTGTCGGGCCCTGTCGGGCTCTGTCGGGCTCTGTCGGGCTCTACTGGGCTCTGTCGGGCTCTGTCGGGCTCTACTGGGCCCTGTCGGGCTCTGTGGGGCCCTGTTGGGCCCTGTCGGGCTCTGTCGGGCTCTCTCGGGCTCTGTCGGGCTCTACTGGGCTCTGTCGGGCTCTGTCGGACTCTGTCGGGCTCTGTCGGGCTCTACTGGGCCCTGTCGGGCTCTGTCGGGCTCTGTGGGGCCCTGTCGGGCTCTGTCGGGCTCTGTCGGGCTCTGTCGGGCCCTGTCGGGCTCTGTCGGGCCCTGTCGGGCCCTGTCGGGCTCTGTCGGGCTCTGTCGGGCCCTGTCGGGCTCTGTCGGGCTCTGTCGGGCTCTGTCGGGCTCTACTGGGCCCTGTCGGGCTCTGTCGGGCTCTGTCGGGCCCTGTCGGGCTCTGTCGGGCTCTGTCGGGCCCTGTCGGGCTCTGTCGGGCTCTACTGGGCCCTGTCGGGCTCTGTCGGGCCCTGTCGGGCCCTGTCGGGCTCTGTCGGGCTCTGTCGGGCTCTACTGGGCCCTGTCGGGCTCTGTCGGACTCTGTCGGGCTCTGTCGGGCTCTACTGGGCCCTGTCGAGCTCTGTCGGGCTCTGTCGGGCCCTGTCGGGCCCTGTCGGGCTCTGTCAGGCTCTGTCGGGCTCTGTCGGGCTCTACTGGGCCCTGTCGGGCCCTGTCGGGCCCTGTCGGGCTCTACTGGGCTCTACTGGGCTCTGTCGGGCTCTTTCGGGCTCTACTGGGCCCTGTCGGGCTCTGTCGGGCCCTGTCGGGCCCTGTCGGGCTCTGTCGGGCTCTGTCGGGTCCTGTCGGGCTCTGTCGGGCTCTTTCGGGCTCTACTGGGCTCTACTGGGCTCTGTCAAGCTCTGTCGGGCTCCACTGGGCCCTGTCGGGCCCTGTCGGGCTCTGTCGGGCTCTGTCGGACTCTGTCGGGCTCTGTCGGGCTCTACTGGGCCCTGTCGGGCTCTGTCGGGCTCTGTTGGGCCCTGTCGGGCTCTGTCGGGCTCTGTCGGGCCCTGTCGGGCTCTGTCGGGCTCTACTGGGCCCTGTCGGGCCCTGTCGGGCCCTGTCGGGCTCTGTCGGTCTCTGTCGGGCTCTGTCGGGCTCTACTGGGCTCTACTGGGCTCTGTCGGGCTCTACTGGGCCCTGTCGGGCCCTGTCGGGCTCTGTCGGGCTCTGTCGGGCCCTGTCGGGCTCTGTCGGGCTCTGTCGTGCCCTGTCGGGCTCTGTCGGGCTCTGTCGGGCCCTGTCGGGCTCTATCGGGCCCTGTCGGGCTCTGTCGGTCCCTGTCGGGCTCTGTCGGGCTCTGTCGGGCTCTGTCGGGCTCTACTGGGCCCTATCAGGCTCTGTCGGGCTCTGTCGGGCTCTGTCGGGCCCTGTCGGGCTCTGTCGGGCTCTGTCGGGCCCTGTCGGGCTCTGTCGGGCTCTACTGGGCCCTGTCGGGCCCTGTCGGGCTCTGTCGGGCTCTGTCGGGCCCTGTCGGGCTCTGTAGGGCTCTGTCGGGCTCTGTCGGGCTCTGTCGGGCTCTACTGGGCTCTACTGGGCTCTGTCGGGCTCTGTCGGGCTCTGTCGGGCTCTGTCGGTCCCTGTCGGGCTCTGTCGGGCTCTGTCGGGCTCTGTCGGGCTCTACTGGGCCCTGTCAGGCTCTGTCGGGCTCTGTCGGGCTCTGTCGGGCCCTGTCGGGCTCTGTCGGGCTCTGTCGGGCCCTGTCGGGCTCTGTCGGGCTGTGTCGGGCTCTGTCGGGCTCTACTGGGCTCTACTGGGCTCTGTCGGGCTCTGTCGGGCTCTGTCGGGCTCTACTGGGCCCTGTCACGCCCTGTCGGGCTCTGTCGGGCTCTGTCGGGCTCTGTCGGGCTCTCCTGGGCTCTACTGGGCTCTGTCGGGCTCTGTCGGGTTCTGTCGGGCTCTGTCGGGCTCTGTCGGGCCCTGTCGGGCTCTGTCGGGCTCTGTCGTGCCCTGTCGGGCCCTGTCGGGCTCTGACGGGCCCTGTCGGGCTCTGTCGGGCCCTGTCGGGCCCTGTCGGGCTCTGTCGTGCTCTGTCGGGCTCTGTCGGGCTCTACTGGGCCCTGTCGGGCCCTGTCGGGCCCTGTCGGGCTCTGTCGGGCTCTGTCGGGCTCTGTCGGGCTCTACTGGGCTCTGTCGGGTCCTGTCGGGCCCTGTCGGGCTCTGTCGGGCTCTGTCGGGCCCTGTCGGGCCCTGTCGGGCTCTGTCGGGCTCTGTCGGGCTCTACTGGGCCCTGTCGGGCTCTGTCGGGCTCTGTGGGGCCCTGTCGGGCCCTGTCGGGCTCTGTCGGGCTCTGTCGGGCCATGTCGGGCCCTGTCGGGCTCTGTCGGGCTCTGTCGGGCTCTGTCGGGCTCTACTGGGCTCTGTCGGGCTCTGTCGGACTCTGTCGGGCTCTGTCGGGCTCTACTGGGCCCTGTCGGGCTCTGTCGGGCTCTGTGGGGCCCTGTCGGGCTCTGTCGGGCTCTGTCGGGCTCTGTCGGGCCCTGTCGGGCTCTGTCGGGCCCTGTCGGGCCCTGTCGGGCTCTGTCGAGCTCTGTCGGGCCCTGTCGGGCTCTGTCGGGCTCTGTCGGGCTCTGTCGGGCTCTACTGGGCCCTGTCGGGCTCTGTCGGGCTCTGTCGGGCCCTGTCGGGCTCTGTCGGGCTCTGTCGGGCCCTGTCGGGCTCTGTCGGGCTCTACTGGGCCCTGTCGGGCTCTGTCGGGCCCTGTCGGGCCCTGTCGGGCTCTGTCGGGCTCTGTCGGGCTCTACTGGGCCCTGTCGGGCTCTGTCGGACTCTGTCGGGCTCTGTCGGGCTCTACTGGGCCCTGTCGGGCTCTGTCGGGCTCTGTCGGGCCCTGTCGGGCCCTGTCGGGCTCTGTCAGGCTCTGTCGGGCTCTGTCGGGCTCTACTGGGCCCTGTCGGGCCCTGTCGGGCCCTGTCGGGCTCTACTGGGCTCTACTGGGCTCTGTCGGGCTCTTTCGGGCTCTACTGGGCCCTGTCACGCCCTGTCGGGCTCTGTCGGGCTCTGTCGGGCTCTGTCGGGCTCTACTGGGCTCTACTGGGCTATGTCGGGCTCTGTCGGGCTCTGTCGGGCTCTACTGGGCCCTGTCACGCCCTGTCGGGCTCTGTCGGGCTCTGTCGGGCTCTGTCGGGCTCTACTGGGCTCTACTGGGCTCTGTCGGGCTCTGTCGGGTTCTGTCGGGCTCTGTCGGGCTCTGTCGGGCCCTGTCGGGCTCTCTCGGGCTCTGTCGTGCCCTGTCGGGCCCTGTCGGGCTCTGACGGGCCCTGTCGGGCTCTGTCGGGCCCTGTCGGGCCCTGTCGGGCTCTGTCGGGCCCTGTCGGGCCCTGTCGGGCTCTGTCGTGCTCTGTCGGGCTCTGTCGGGCTCTACTGGGCCCTGTCGGGCCCTGTCGGGCTCTGTCGGGCTCTGTCGGGCTCTGTCGGGCTCTACTGGGCTCTGTCGGGTCCTGTCGGGCCCTGTCGGGCTCTGTCGGGCTCTGTCGGGCCCTGTCGGGCCCTGTCGGGCTCTGTCGGGCTCTACTGGGCTCTGTCGGGCTCTGTCGGGCTCTACTGGGCCCTGTCGGGCTCTGTCGGGCTCTGTGGGGCCCTGTTGGGCCCTGTCGGGCTCTGTCGGGCTCTCTCGGGCTCTGTCGGGCTCTACTGGGCTCTGTCGGGCTCTGTCGGACTCTGTCGGGCTCTGTCGGGCTCTACTGGGCCCTGTCGGGCTCTGTCCGGCTCTGTGGGGCCCTGTCGGGCTCTGTCGGGCTCTGTCGGGCTCTGTCGGGCCCTGTCGGGCTCTGTCGGGCCCTGTCGGGCCCTGTCGGGCTCTGTCGGGCTCTGTCGGGCCCTGTCGGGCTCTGTCGGGCTCTGTCGGGCTCTGTCGGGCTCTACTGGGCCCTGTCGGGCTCTGTCGGGCTCTGTCGGGCCCTGTCGGGCTCTGTCGGGCTCTGTCGGGCTCTGTCGGGCTCTGTCGGGCTCTACTGGGCCCTGTCGGGCTCTGTCGGGCCCTGTCGGGCCCTGTCGGGCTCTGTCGGGCTCTGTCGGGCTCTACTGGGCCCTGTCGGGCTCTGTCGGACTCTGTCGGGCTCTGTCGGGCTCTACTGGGCCCTGTCGGGCTCTGTCGGGCTCTGTCGGGCCCTGTCGGGCCCTGTCGGGCTCTGTCAGGCTCTGTCGGGCTCTGTCGGGCTCTACTGGGCCCTGTCGGGCCCTGTCGGGCCCTGTCGGGCTCTACTGGGCTCTACTGGGCTCTGTCGGGCTCTTTCGGGCTCTACTGGGCCCTGTCGGGCTCTGTCGGGCCCTGTCGGGCCCTGTCGGGCTCTGTCGGGCTCTGTCGGGTCCTGTCGGGCCCTGTCGGGCTCTGTCGGGCTCTGTCGGGCTCTGTCGGTCCCTGTCGGGCTCTGTCGGGCTCTGTCGGGCTCTGTCGGGCTCTACTGGGCCCTGTCAGGCTCTGTCGGGCTCTGTCGGGCTCTGTCGGGCCCTGTCGGGCTCTGTCGGGCTCTGTCGGGCCCTGTCGGGCTCTGTCGGGCTCTGTCGGGCCCTGTCGGGCTCTGTCGGGCTGTGTCGGGCTCTGTCGGGCTCTACTGGGCTCTACTGGGCTCTGTCGGGCTCTGTCGGGCTCTGTCGGGCTCTACTGGGCCCTGTCACGCCCTGTCGGGCTCTGTCGGGCTCTGTCGGGCTCTGTCGGGCTCTACTGGGCTCTACTGGGCTCTGTCGGGTTCTGTCGGGTTCTGTCGGGCTCTGTCGGGCTCTGTCGGGCCCTGTCGGGCTCTGTCGGGCTCTGTCGTGCCCTGTCGGGCCCTGTCGGGCTCTGACGGGCCCTGTCGGGCTCTGTCGGGCCCTGTCGGGCCCTGTCGGGCTCTGTCGTGCTCTGTCGGGCTCTGTCGGGCTCTACTGGGCCCTGTCGGGCCCTGTCGGGCCCTGTCGGGCTCTGTCGGGCTCTGTCGGGCTCTGTCGGGCTCTACTGGGCTCTGTCGGGTCCTGTCGGGCCCTGTCGGGCTCTGTCGGGCTCTGTCGGGCCCTGTCGGGCCCTGTCGGGCTCTGTCGGGCTCTGTCGGGCTCTACTGGGCCCTGTCGGGCTCTGTCGGGCTCTGTGGGGCCCTGTCGGGCCCTGTCGGGCTCTGTCGGGCTCTGTCGGGCCATGTCGGGCCCTGTCGGGCTCTGTCGGGCTCTGTCGGGCTCTGTCGGGCTCTACTGGGCTCTGTCGGGCTCTGTCGGACTCTGTCGGGCTCTGTCGGGCTCTACTGGGCCCTGTCGGGCTCTTTCGGGCTCTGTGGGGCCCTGTCGGGCTCTGTCGGGCTCTGTCGGGCTCTGTCGGGCCCTGTCGGGCTCTGTCGGGCCCTGTCGGGCCCTGTCGGGCTCTGTCGGGCTCTGTCGGGCCCTGTCGGGCTCTGTCGGGCTCTGTCGGGCTCTGTCGGGCTCTACTGGGCCCTGTCGGGCTCTGTCGGGCTCTGTCGGGCCCTGTCGGGCTCTGTCGGGCTCTGTCGGGCCCTGTCGGGCTCTGTCGGGCTCTACTGGGCCCTGTCGGGCTCTGTCGGGCCCTGTCGGGCCCTGTCGGGCTCTGTCGGGCTCTGTCGGGCTCTACTGGGCCCTGTCGGGCTCTGTCGGACTCTGTCGGGCTCTGTCGGGCTCTACTGGGCCCTGTCGGGCTCTGTCGGGCTCTGTCGGGCCCTGTCGGGCCCTGTCGGGCTCTGTCAGGCTCTGTCGGGCTCTGTCGGGCTCTACTGGGCCCTGTCGGGCCCTGTCGGGCCCTGTCGGGCTCTACTGGGCTCTACTGGGCTCTGTCGGGCTCTTTCGGGCTCTACTGGGCCCTGTCACGCCCTGTCGGGCTCTGTCGGGCTCTGTCGGGCTCTGTCGGGCTCTACTGGGCTCTACTGGGCTATGTCGGGCTCTGTCGGGCTCTGTCGGGCTCTACTGGGCCCTGTCACGCCCTGTCGGGCTCTGTCGGGCTCTGTCGGGCTCTGTCGGGCTCTACTGGGCTCTACTGGGCTCTGTCGGGCTCTGTCGGGTTCTGTCGGGCTCTGTCGGGCTCTGTCGGGCCCTGTCGGGCTCTCTCGGGCTCTGTCGTGCCCTGTCGGGCCCTGTCGGGCTCTGACGGGCCCTGTCGGGCTCTGTCGGGCCCTGTCGGGCCCTGTCGGGCTCTGTCGGGCCCTGTCGGGCCCTGTCGGGCTCTGTCGTGCTCTGTCGGGCTCTGTCGGGCTCTACTGGGCCCTGTCGGGCCCTGTCGGGCTCTGTCGGGCTCTGTCGGGCTCTGTCGGGCTCTACTGGGCTCTGTCGGGCCCTGTCGGGCTCTGTCGGGCTCTGTCGGGCCCTGTCGGGCCCTGTCGGGCTCTGTCGGGCTCTACTGGGCTCTGTCGGGCTCTGTCGGGCTCTGTCGGGCTCTGTCGGGCTCTGTCGGGCTCTACTGGGCCCTGTCGGGCCCTGTCGGGCTCTGTCGTGCTCTGTCGGGCTCTGTCGGGCTCTGTGGGGCCCTGTTGGGCCCTGTCGGGCTCTGTCGGGCTCTCTCGGGCTCTGTCGGGCTCTACTGGGCTCTGTCGGGCTCTGTCGGACTCTGTCGGGCTCTGTCGGGCTCTACTGGGCCCTGTCGGGCTCTGTCGGGCTCTGTGGGGCCCTGTCGGGCTCTGTCGGGCTCTGTCGGGCTCTGTCGGGCCCTGTCGGGCTCTGTCGGGCCCTGTCGGGCCCTGTCGGGCTCTGTCGGGCTCTGTCGGGCCCTGTCGGGCTCTGTCGGGCTCTGTCGGGCTCTGTCGGGCTCTACTGGGCCCTGTCGGGCTCTGTCGGGCTCTGTCGGGCCCTGTCGGGCTCTGTCGGGCTCTGTCGGGCCCTGTCGGGCTCTGTCGGGCTCTACTGGGCCCTGTCGGGCTCTGTCGGGCCCTGTCGGGCCCTGTCGGGCTCTGTCGGGCTCTGTCGGGCTCTACTGGGCCCTGTCGGGCTCTGTCGGACTCTGTCGGGCTCTGTCGGGCTCTACTGGGCCCTGTCGGGCTCTGTCGGGCTCTGTCGGGCCCTGTCGGGCCCTGTCGGGCTCTGTCAGGCTCTGTCGGGCTCTGTCGGGCTCTACTGGGCCCTGTCGGGACCTGTCGGGCCCTGTCGGGCTCTACTGGGCTCTACTGGGCTCTGTCGGGCTCTTTCGGGCTCTACTGGGCCCTGTCGGGCTCTGTCGGGCCCTGTCGGGCCCTGTCGGGCTCTGTCGGGCTCTGTCGGGTCCTGTCGGGCTCTGTCGGGCTCTTTCGGGCTCTACTGGGCTCTACTGGGCTCTGTCAAGCTCTGTCGGGCTCCACTGGGCCCTGTCGGGCCCTGTCGGGCTCTGTCGGGCTCTGTCGGACTCTGTCGGGCTCTGTCGGGCTCTACTGGGCCCTGTCGGGCTCTGTCGGGCTCTGTTGGGCCCTGTCGGGCTCTGTCGGGCTCTGTCGGGCCCTGTCGGGCTCTGTCGGGCTCTACTGGGCCCTGTCGGGCCCTGTCGGGCCCTGTCGGGCTCTGTCGGTCTCTGTCGGGCTCTGTCGGGCTCTACTGGGCTCTACTGGGCTCTGTCGGGCTCTACTGGGCCCTGTCGGGCCCTGTCGGGCTCTGTCGGGCTCTGTCGGGCCCTGTCGGGCTCTGTCGGGCTCTGTCGTGCCCTGTCGGGCTCTGTCGGGCTCTGTCGGGCCCTGTCGGGCT
Source organism: Caloenas nicobarica (assembly GCF_036013445.1). Classification (NCBI taxonomy): domain Eukaryota; kingdom Metazoa; phylum Chordata; class Aves; order Columbiformes; family Columbidae; genus Caloenas; species Caloenas nicobarica. The sequence continues at coordinate 14,884 of NW_027017249.1, read as the reverse complement.
CTATCGGGCCCTGTCGGGCTCTGTCGGTCCCTGTCGGGCTCTGTCGGGCTCTGTCGGGCTCTGTCGGGCTCTACTGGGCCCTATCAGGCTCTGTCGGGCTCTGTCGGGCTCTGTCGGGCCCTGTCGGGCTCTGTCGGGCTCTGTCGGGCCCTGTCGGGCTCTGTCGGGCTCTACTGGGCCCTGTCGGGCCCTGTCGGGCTCTGTCGGGCTCTGTCGGGCCCTGTCGGGCTCTGTCGGGCTCTGTCGGGCTGTGTCGGGCTCTGTCGGGCTCTACTGGGCTCTACTGGGCTCTGTCGGGCTCTGTCGGGCTCTGTCGGTCCCTGTCGGGCTCTGTCGGGCTCTGTCGGGCTCTGTCGGGCTCTACTGGGCCCTGTCAGGCTCTGTCGGGCTCTGTCGGGCTCTGTCGGGCCCTGTCGGGCTCTGTCGGGCTCTGTCGGGCCCTGTCGGGCTCTGTCGGGCTGTGTCGGGCTCTGTCGGGCTCTACTGGGCTCTACTGGGCTCTGTCGGGCTCTGTCGGGCTCTGTCGGGCTCTACTGGGCCCTGTCACGCCCTGTCGGGCTCTGTCGGGCTCTGTCGGGCTCTGTCGGGCTCTACTGGGCTCTACTGGGCTCTGTCGGGCTCTGTCGGGTTCTGTCGGGCTCTGTCGGGCTCTGTCGGGCCCTGTCGGGCTCTGTCGGGCTCTGTCGTGCCCTGTCGGGCCCTGTCGGGCTCTGACGGGCCCTGTCGGGCTCTGTCGGGCCCTGTCGGGCCCTGTCGGGCTCTGTCGTGCTCTGTCGGGCTCTGTCGGGCTCTACTGGGCCCTGTCGGGCCCTGTCGGGCCCTGTCGGGCTCTGTCGGGCTCTGTCGGGCTCTGTCGGGCTCTACTGGGCTCTGTCGGGTCCTGTCGGGCCCTGTCGGGCTCTGTCGGGCTCTGTCGGGCCCTGTCGGGCCCTGTCGGGCTCTGTCGGGCTCTACTGGGCTCTGTCGGGCTCTGTCGGGCTCTGTGGGGCCCTGTCGGGCCCTGTCGGGCTCTGTCGGGCTCTGTCGGGCCATGTCGGGCCCTGTCGGGCTCTGTCGGGCTCTGTCGGGCTCTGTCGGGCTCTACTGGGCTCTGTCGGGCTCTGTCGGACTCTGTCGGGCTCTGTCGGGCTCTACTGGGCCCTGTCGGGCTCTGTCGGGCTCTGTGGGGCCCTGTCGGGCTCTGTCGGGCTCTGTCGGGCTCTGTCGGGCCCTGTCGGGCTCTGTCGGGCCCTGTCGGGCCCTGTCGGGCTCTGTCGGGCTCTGTCGGGCCCTGTCGGGCTCTGTCGGGCTCTGTCGGGCTCTGTCGGGCTCTACTGGGCCCTGTCGGGCGCTGTCGGGCTCTGTCGGGCCCTGTCGGGCTCTGTCGGGCTCTGTCGGGCCCTGTCGGGCTCTGTCGGGCTCTACTGGGCCCTGTCGGGCTCTGTCGGGCCCTGTCGGGCCCTGTCGGGCTCTGTCGGGCTCTGTCGGGCTCTACTGGGCCCTGTCGGGCTCTGTCGGACTCTGTCGGGCTCTGTCGGGCTCTACTGGGCCCTGTCGGGCTCTGTCGGGCTCTGTCGGGCCCTGTCGGGCCCTGTCGGGCTCTGTCAGGCTCTGTCGGGCTCTGTCGGGCTCTACTGGGCCCTGTCGGGCCCTGTCGGGCCCTGTCGGGCTCTACTGGGCTCTACTGGGCTCTGTCGGGCTCTTTCGGGCTCTACTGGGCCCTGTCGGGCTCTGTCGGGCCCTGTCGGGCCCTGTCGGGCTCTGTCGGGCTCTGTCGGGTCCTGTCGGGCTCTGTCGGGCTCTTTCGGGCTCTACTGGGCTCTACTGGGCTCTGTCAAGCTCTGTCGGGCTCCACTGGGCCCTGTCGGGCCCTGTCGGGCTCTGTCGGGCTCTGTCGGACTCTGTCGGGCTCTGTCGGGCTCTACTGGGCCCTGTCGGGCTCTGTCGGGCTCTGTTGGGCCCTGTCGGGCTCTGTCGGGCTCTGTCGGGCCCTGTCGGGCTCTGTCGGGCTCTACTGGGCCCTGTCGGGCCCTGTCGGGCCCTGTCGGGCTCTGTCGGGCTCTGTCGGGCTCTGTTGGGCTCTACTGGGCTCTACTGGGCTCTGTCGGGCTCTACTGGGCCCTGTCGGGCCCTGTCGGGCTCTGTCGGGCTCTGTCGGGCCCTGTCGGGCTCTGTCGGGCTCTGTCGGGCCCTGTCGGGCTCTGTCGGGCTCTGTCGGGCCCTGTCGGGCTCTATCGGGCCCTGTCGGGCTCTGTCGGGCCCTATCGGGCCCTGTTGGGCCCTGTCGGGCTCTGTCGGGCTCTGTCGGGCCCTGTCGGGCTCTGTCGGGCTCTGTCGGGCTCTATCGGGCTCTACTGGGCCCTATCGGGCCCTGTCGGGCTCTGTCGGGCCCTGTCGGGCCCTGTCGGGCTCTGACGGGCTCTGTCGGGCTCTGTCGGGCTCTACTGGGCCCTGTCGGGCTCTGTCGGGCTCTGTCGGGCTCTGTCGGGCTCTGTCGGGCCCTGTCGGGCCCTGTCGGGCTCTGTCGGGCTCTATCGGGCTCTACTGGGCCCTGTCGGGCCCTGTCGGGCCCTGTTTGGCTCTGTCGGGCCCTGTCGGGCCCTGTCGGGCCCTGTCGGGCCCTGTCGGGCTCTGTCGGGCTCTGTCGGGCCCTGTCGGGCTCTGTCGGGCTCTGTCGGGCTCTATCGGGCTCTACTGGGCCCTGTCGGGCCCTGTCGGGCCCTGTTTGGCTCTGTCGGGCTCTGTCGGGCCCTGTCGGGCCCTGTCGGGCCCTGTCGGGCTCTGTCGGGCTCTGTCGGGCCCTGTCGGGCTCTGTCGGGCTCTGTCGGGCTCTATCGGGCTCTACTGGGCCCTGTCGGGCCCTGTCGGGCCCTGTTTGGCTCTGTCGGGCCCTGTCGGGCCCTGTCGGGCTCTGTCGGGCCCTGTCGGGCTCTGTCGGGCTCTGTCGGGCCCTGTCGGGCTCTGTCGGGCTCTACTGGGCTCTGTCGGGCTCTGTCGGGCTCTGTCGGGCTCTACTGGGCCCTGTCGGGCTCTGTCGGGCTCTGTCGGGCCCTGTCGGGCCCTGTCGGGCTCTGTCGGGCTCTGTCGGGCTCTACTGGGCTCTGTCGGGCTCTGTCGGGCTCTGCCGGGCTCTACTGGGCCCTGTCGGGCTCTGTCGGGCTCTGTGGGGCCCTGTCGGGCTCTGTCGGGCTCTGTCGGGCTCTGTCGGGCCCTGTCGGGCTCTGTCGGGCCCTGTCGGGCCCTGTCGTGCTCTGTCGGGCTCTGTCGGGCCCTGTCGGGCTCTGTCGGGCTCTGTCGGGCTCTGTCGGGCTCTACTGGGCCCTGTCGGGCTCTGTCGGGCTCTGTCAGGCCCTGTCGGGCTCTGTCAAGCTCTGTCGGGCCCTGTCGGGCTCTGTCGGGCTCTACTGGGCCATGTCGGGCCCTGTCGGGCCCTGTCGGGCTCTGTCGGGCTCTGTCGGGCTCTGTCGGGCTCTACTGGGCTCTACTGGGCTCTGTCGGGCTCTACTGGGCTCTGTCGGGCTCTGTCGGGCTCTGTCGGGCTCTGTCGGGCCCTGTCGGGCTCTGTCGGGCTCTGTCGTGCCCTGTCGGGCTTTGTCGGGCTCTGTCGGGCCCTGTCGGGCCCTGTCGCGCTCTGTCGGGCTCTGTCGGGCCCTGTCGGGCTCTGTCGGGCCCTGTCGGGCTCTATCGGGCTCTACTGGGCCCTGTCGGGCTCTGTCGGGCTCTGTCGGGCCCTGTCGGGCTCTGTCGGGCTCTGTCGGGCTCTATCGGGCTCTACTGGGCCCTGTCGGGCCCTGTCGGGCTCTGTCGGGCCCTGTTGGGCCCTGTCGGGCTCTGTCAGGCTCTGTCGGGCTCTGTCGGGCTCTACTGGGCCCTGTCGGGCTCTGTCGGGCTCTGTCGGGCTCTGTCGGGCTCTGTCGGGCTCTACTGGGCCCTGTCGGGCTCTGTCGGGCTCTGTCGGGCTCTGTCGGGCCCTGTCGGGCCCTATCGGGCCCTGTCGGGCTCTGTCGGGCTCTGTCGGGCCCTGTCGGGCTCTGTCGGGCTCTGTCGGGCTCTATCGGGCTCTACTGGGCCCTGTCGGGCCCTGACGGGCCCTGTTTGGCTCTGTCGGGCCCTGTCGGGCCCTGTCGGGCTCTGTCGGGCCCTGTGGGCTCTGTCGGGCTCTGTCGGGCCCTGTCGGGCTCTGTCGGGCCCTGTCGGGCTCTGTCGGGCTCTACTGGGCTCTGTCGGGCTCTGTCGGGCTCTGTCGGGCTCTACTGGGTCCTGTCGGGCTCTGTCGGGCTCTGTCGGGCTCTGTCGGGCCCTGTCGGGCCCTGTCGGGCTCTGTCGGGCTCTGTCGGGCTCTGTCGGGCTCTACTGGGCTCTGTCGGGCTCTGTCGGGCTCTGCCGGGCTCTACTGGGCCCTGTCGGTCTCTGTCGGGCTCTGTGGGGCCCTGTCGGGCTCTGTCGGGCTCTGTCGGGCCCTGTCGGGCTCTGTCGGGCCCTGTCGGGCCCTGTCGGGCTCTGTCGGGCTCTGTCGGACCCTGTCGGGCTCTGTCGGGCTCTGTCGGGCTCTGTCGGGCTCTGTCAGGCCCTGTCGGGCTCTGTCGGGCTCTGTCGGGCCCTGTCGGGCTCTGTCGGGCTCTACTGGGCCCTGTCGGGCCCTGTCGGGCCCTGTCGGGCTCTGTCGGGCTCTGTCGGGCTCTGTCGGGCTCTACTGGGCTCTACTGGGCTCTGTCGGGCTCTACTGGGCTCTGTCGGGCTCTGTCGGGCTCTGTCGGGCTCTGTCGGGCCCTGTCGGGCTCTGTCGGGCTCTGTCGTGCCCTGTCGGGCTTTGTCGGGCTATGTCGGGCCCTGTCGGGCTCTGTCGGGCCCTGTCGGGCCCTGTCGCGCTCTGTCGGGCTCTGTCGGGCCCTGTCGGGCTCTGTCGGGCTCTGTCGGGCTCTATCGGGCTCTACTGGGCCCTGTCGGGCCCTGTCGGGCTCTGTCGGGCCCTGTCGGGCCCTGTCGGGCTCTGTCGGGCTCTGTCGGGCTCTGTCGGGCTCTACTGGGCCCTGTCGGGCTCTGTCGGGCTCTGTCGGGCCCTGTCGGGCCCTGTCGGGCTCTGTCAGGCTCTGTCGGGCTCTGTCGGGCTCTACTGGGCCCTGTCGGGCCCTGTCGGGCCCTGTCGGGCTCTACTGGGCTCTACTGGGCTCTGTCGGGCACTTTCGGGCTCTACTGGGCCCTGTCGGGCCCTGTCGGGCACTGTCGGGCTCTGTCGGGCCCTGTCGGGCTCTGTCGGGCTCTGTCGGGCCCTGTCGGGCTCTGTCGGGCTCTGTCGGGCTCTGTCGGGCTCTACTGGGCTCTACTGGGCTCTGTCGGGCTCTGTCGGGCTCTACTGGGCCCTGTCGGGCCCTGTCGGGCCCTGTCGGGCTCTGTCGGGCTCTGTCGGGCTCTACTGGGCCCTGTCGGGCTCTGTCGGGCCCTGTCGGGCTCTGTCGGGCTCTGTCGGGCCCTGTCGGGCCCTGTCGGGCTCTGTCGGGCCCTGTCGGGCTCTGTCGGGCTCTGTCGGGCTCTGTCGGGCTCTACTGGGCTCTGTCGGGCTCTGTCGGGCTCTGTCGGGCTCTACTGGGCCCTGTCGGGCCCTGTCGGGCTCTGTCGGGCCCTGTCGGGCTCTGTCGGGCTCTGTCGGGCTCTGTCGGGCCCTGTCGGGCTCTGTCGGGCTCTGTCGGGCTCTACTGGGCTCTGTCGGGCTCTGTCGGGCTCTGTCGGGCTCTACTGGGCCCTGTCGGGCCCTGTCGGGCTCTGTCGGGCCCTGTCGGGCTCTGTCGGGCTCTGTCGGGCTCTGTCGGGCCCTGTCGGGCTCTACTGGGCCCTGTCGGGCCCTGTCGGGCTCTGTCGGGCCCTGTCGGGCTCTGTCGGGCTCTGTCGGGCTCTGTCAGGCCCTGTCGGGCTCTGTCGGGCTCTGTCGGGCCCTGTCGGGCTCTGTCGGGCTCTACTGGGCCCTGTCGGGCTCTGTCGGGCCCTGTCGGGCTCTGTCGGGCTCTGTCGGGCTCTGTCGGGCTCTGTCGGGCTCTACTGGGCTCTGTCGGGTTCTACTGGGCTCTACTGGGCCCTGTCGGGCTCTGTCGGGCTCTGTCGGGCTCTGTCGGGCTCTGTCGGGCCCTGTCGGGCTCTGTCGGTCCCTGTCGGGCTCTGTCGGGCTCTGTCGGGCTCTGTCGGGCTCTACTGGTCCCTGTCAGGCTCTGTCGGGCTCTGTCGGGCTCTGTCGGGCCCTGTCGGACTCTGTCGGGCTCTGTCGGGCCCTGTCGGGCTCTGTCGGGCTCTACTGGGCCCTGTCGGGCCCTGTCGGGCTCTGTCGGGCTCTGTCGGGCCCTGTCGGGCTCTGTCGGGCTCTGTCGGGCTGTGTCGGGCTCTGTCGGGCTCTACTGGGCTCTACTGGGCTCTGTCGGGCTCTGTCGGGCTCTGTCGGGCTCTGTCGGTCCCTGTCGGGCTCTGTCGGGCTCTGTCGGGCTCTACTGGGCCCTGTCAGGCTCTGTCGGGCTCTGTCGGGCTCTGTCGGGCCCTGTCGGGCTCTGTCGGGCTCTGTCGGGCCCTGTCGGGCTCTGTCGGGCTCTACTGGGCCCTGTCGGGCTCTGTCGGGCTCTGTCGGGCCCTGTCGGGCTCTGTCGGGCTCTGTCGGGCTGTGTCGGGCTCTGTCGGGCTCTACTGGGCTCTACTGGGCTCTGTCGGGCTCTGTCGTGCTCTGTCGGGCTCTGTCGGGCTCTACTGGGCCCTGTCACGCCCTGTCGGGCTCTGTCGGGCTCTGTCGGGCTCTACTGGGCTCTACTGGGCTCTGTCGGGCTCTGTCGGGTTCTGTCGGGCTCTGTCGGGCTCTGTCGGGCCCTGTCGGGCTCTGTCGGGCTCTGTCGTGCCCTGTCGGGCCCTGTCGGGCTCTGACGGGCCCTGTCGGGCTCTGTCGGGCCCTGTCGGGCCCTGTCGGGCTCTGTCGGGCCCTGTCGGGCCCTGTCGGGCTCTGTCGGGCCCTGTCGGGCTCTGTCGTGCTCTGTCGGGCTCTGTCGGGCTCTACTGGGCCCTGTCGGGCCCTGTCGGGCCCTGTCGGGCTCTGTCGGGCTCTGTCGGGCTCTGTCGGGCTCTACTGGGCTCTGTCGGGTCCTGTCGGGCCCTGTCGGGCTCTGTCGGGCTCTGTCGGGCCCTGTCGGGCTCTGTCGGGCTCTGTCGGGCTCTACTGGGCTCTGTCGGGCTCTGTCAGGCTCTACTGGGCCCTGTCGGGCTCTGTCGGTCTCCGTGGGGCCCTGTCGGGCCCTGTCGGGCTCTGTCGGGCTCTGTCGGGCTCTGTCGGGCTCTACTGGGCTCTGTCGGGCTCTGTCGGACTCTGTCGGGCTCTGTCGGGCTCTACTGGGCCCTGTCGGACTCTGTCGGGCTCTGTGGCGCCCTGTCGGGCTCTGTCGGGCTCTGTCGGGCTCTGTCGGGCCCTGTCGGGCTCTGTCGGGCTCTGTCGGGCTCTGTCGGGCTCTACTGGGCCCTGTCGGGCTCTGTCGGGCTCTGTCGGGCCCTGTCGGGCTCTGTCGGGCTCTGTCGGGCCCTGTCGGGCTCTGTCGGGCTCTACTGGGCCCTGTCGGGCTCTGTCGGGCCCTGTCGGGCCCTGTCGGGCTCTGTCGGGCTCTGTCGGGCTCTACTGGGCCCTGTCGGGCTCTGTCGGGCTCTGTCGGGCTCTGTCGGGCTCTACTGGGCCCTGTCGGGCTCTGTCGGGCTCTGTCGGGCCCTGTCGGGCCCTGTCGGGCTCTGTCAGGCTCTGTCGGGCTCTGTCGGGCTCTACTGGGCCCTGTCGGGCCCTGTCGGGCCCTGTCGGGCTCTACTGGGCTCTACTGGGCTCTGTCGGGCTCTTTCGGGCTCTACTGGGCCCTGTCGGGCTCTGTCGGGCCCTGTCGGGCCCTGTCGGGCTCTGTCGGGCTCTGTCGGGCCCTGTCGGGCTCTGTCGGGCTCTGTCGGGCTCTACTGGGCTCTACTGGGCTCTGTCAAGCTCTGTCGGGCTCTACTGGGCCCTGTCGGGCCCTGTCGGGCTCTGTCGGGCTCTGTCGGACTCTGTCGGGCTCTGTCGGGCTCTACTGGGCCCTGTCGGGCTCTGTCGGGCTCTGTCGGGCCCTGTCGGGCTCTGTCGGGCTCTGTCGGGCCCTGTCGGGCTCTGTCGGGCTCTAATGGGCCCTGTCGGGCCCTGTCGGGCCCTGTGGGGCTCTGTCGGGCTCTGTCGGGCTCTGTCGGGCTCTTCTGGGCTCTACTGGGCTCGGTCGGGCTCTACTGGGCCCTGTCGGGCCCTGTCGGGCTCTGTCGGGCTCTGTCGGGCCCTGTCGGGCTCTGTCGGGCTCTGTCGTGCCCTGTCGGGCTCTGTCGGGCTCTGTCGGGCCCTGTCGGGCTCTATCGGGCCCTGTCGGGCTCTGTCGGGCCCTGTCGGGCCCTGTTGGGCCCTGTCGGGCTCTGTCGGGCTCTGTCGGGCCCTGTCGGGCTCTGTCGGGCTCTGTCGGGCTCTATCGGGCTCTACTGGGCCCTGTCGGGCCCTGTCGGGCTCTGTCGGGCCCTGTCGGGCCCTGTCGGGCTCTGTCAGGCTCTGTCGGGCTCTGTCGGGCTCTACTGGGCCCTGTCGGGCTCTGTCGGGCTCTGTCGGGCTCTACTGGGCCCTGTCGGGCTCTGTCGGGCTCTGTCGGGCTCTGTCGGGCCCTGTCGGGCTCTGTCGGGCCCTGTCGGGCCCTGTCGGGCCCTGTCGGGCTCTGTCGGGCTCTGTCGGGCCCTGTCGGGCTCTGTCGGGCTCTGTCGGGCTCTATTGGGCTCTACTGGGCCCTGTCGGGCCCTGTCGGGCCCTGTTTGGCTCTGTCGGGCCCTGTCGGGCCCTGTCGGGCTCTGTCGGGCCCTGTCGGGCTCTGTCGGGCTCTACTGGGCCCTGTCGGGCTCTGTCGGGCTCTGTCGGGCCCTGTCGGGCCCTGTCGGGCTCTGTCGGGCTCTGTCGGGCTCTGTCGGGCTCTACTGGGCTCTGTCGGGCTCTGTCGGGCTCTGCCGGGCTCTACTGGGCCCTGTCGGGCTCTGTCGGGCTCTGTGGGGCCCTGTCGGGCTCTGTCGGGCTCTGTCGGGCTCTGTCGGGCCCTGTCGGGCTCTGTCGGGCCCTGTCGGGCCCTGTCGGGCTCTGTCGGGCTCTGTCGGGCCCTGTCGGGCTCTGTCGGGCTCTGTCGGGCTCTGTCGGGCTCTACTGGGCCCTGTCGGGCTCTGTCGGGCTCTGTCAGGCCCTGTCGGGCTCTGTCGGGCTCTGTCGGGCCCTGTCGGGCTCTGTCGGGCTCTACTGGGCCCTGTCGGGCCCTGTCGGGCCGTGTCGGGCCCTGTCGGGCTCTGTCGGGCTCTGTCGGGCTCTGTCGGGCTCTACTGGGCTCTACTGGGCTCTGTCGGGCTCTACTGGGCTCTGTCGGGCTCTGTCGGGCTCTGTCGGGCTCTGTCAGGCCCTGTCGGGCTCTGTCGGGCTCTGTCGTGCCCTGTCGGGCTTTGTCGGGCTCTGTCGGGCTCTGTCGGGCTCTGTCGGGCCCTGTCGGGCCCTGTCGCGCTCTGTCGGGCTCTGTCGGGCCCTGTCGGGCTCTGTCGGGCTCTGTCGGGCTCTATCGGGCTCTACTGGGCCTTGTCGGGCTCTGTCGGGCTCTGTCGGGCCCTGTCGGGCCCTGTCGGGCTCTGTCGGGCTCTGTCGGGCTCTGTCGGGCTCTACTGGGCCCTGTCGGGCTCTGTCGGGCTCTGTCGGGCCCTGTCGGGCCCTGTCGGGCTCTGTCAGGCTCTGTCGGGCTCTGTCGGGCTCTACTGGGCCCTGTCGGGCCCTGTCGGGCCCTGTCGGGCCCTGTCGGGCTCTACTGGGCTCTACTGGGCTCTGTCGGGCACTTTCGGGCTCTACTGGGCCCTGTCGGGCCCTGTCGGGCCCTGTCGGGCTCTGTCGGGCTCTGTCGGGCCCTGTCGGGCTCTGTCGGGCTCTGTCGGGCTCTGTCGGGCTCTACTGGGCTCTACTGGGCTCTGTCGGGCTCTGTCGGGCTCTACTGGGCCCTGTCGGGCCCTGTCGGGCCCTGTCGGGCTCTGTCGGGCTCTGTCGGGCTCTACTGGGCCCTGTCGGGCTCTGTCGGGCCCTGTCGGGCTCTGTCGGGTTCTGTCGGGCCCTGTCGGGCCCTGTCGGGCTCTGTCGGGCTCTGTCAGGCCCTGTCGGGCTCTGTCGGGCTCTGTCGGGCCCTGTCGGGCTCTGTCGGGCTCTACTGGGCCCTGTCGGGCCCTGTCGGGCCCTGTCGGGCTCTGTCGGGCTCTGTCGGGCTCTGTCGGGCTCTACTGGGCTCTACTGGGCTCTGTCGGGCTCTGTCGGGCTCTGTCGGGCTCTGTCGGGCTCTGTCGGGCCCTGTCGGGCTCTGTCGGGCTCTGTCGTGCCCTGTCGGGCTTTGTCGGGCTCTGTCGGGCCCTGTCGGGCTCTGTCGGGCCCTGTCGGGCCCTGTCGCGCTCTGTCGGGCTCTGTCGGGCCCTGTCGGGCTCTGTCGGGCTCTGTCGGGCTCTATCGGGCTCTACTGGGCCTTGTCGGGCTCTGTCGGGCTCTGTCGGGCCCTGTCGGGCCCTGTCGGGCTCTGTCGGGCTCTGTCGGGCTCTGTCGGGCTCTACTGGGCCCTGTCGGGCCCTGTCGGGCTCTGTCGGGCTCTGTCGGACTCTGTCGGGCTCTGTCGGGCTCTACTGGGCCCTGTCGGGCTCTGTCGGGCTCTGTTGGGCCCTGTCGGGCTCTGTCGGGCTCTGTCGGGCCCTGTCGGGCTCTGTCGGGCTCTAATGGGCCCTGTCGGGCCCTGTCGGGCCCTGTCGGGCTCTGTCGGGCTCTGTCGGGCTCTGTCGGGCTCTTCTGGGCTCTACTGGGCTCTGTCGGGCTCTACTGGGCCCTGTCGGGCCCTGTCGGGCTCTGTCGGGCTCTGTCGGGCCCTGTCGGGCTCTGTCGGGCTCTGTCGTGCCCTGTCGGGCTCTGTCGGGCTCTGTCGGGCCCTGTCGGGCTCTATCGGGCCCTGTCGGGCTCTGTCGGGCCCTGTCGGGCCCTGTTGGGCCCTGTCGGGCTCTGTCGGGCTCTGTCGGGCCCTGTCGGGCTCTTTCGGGCTCTGTCGGGCTCTATCGGGCTCTACTGGGCCCTGTCGGGCCCTGTCGGGCTCTGTCGGGCCCTGTCGGGCCCTGTCGGGCTCTGTCAGGCTCTGTCGGGCTCTGTCGGGCTCTACTGGGCCCTGTCGGGCTCTGTCGGGCTCTGTCGGGCTCTACTGGGCCCTGTCGGGCTCTGTCGGGCTCTGTCGGGCCCTGTCGGGCTCTGTCGGGCCCTGTCGGGCCCTGTCGGGCCCTGTCGGGCTCTGTCGGGCTCTGTCGGGCCCTGTCGGGCTCTGTCGGGCTCTGTCGGGCTCTATTGGGCTCTACTGGGCCCTGTCGGGCCCTGTCGGGCCCTGTTTGGCTCTGTCGGGCCCTGTCGGGCCCTGTCGGGCTCTGTCGGGCCCTGTCGGGCTCTGTCGGGCTCTACTGGGCCCTGTCGGGCTCTGTCGGGCTCTGTCGGGCCCTGTCGGGCCCTGTCGGGCTCTGTCGGGCTCTGTCGGGCTCTGTCGGGCTCTACTGGGCTCTGTCGGGCTCTGTCGGGCTCTGCCGGGCTCTACTGGGCCCTGTCGGGCTCTGTCGGGCTCTGTGGGGCCCTGTCGGGCTCTGTCGGGCTCTGTCGGGCTCTGTCGGGCCCTGTCGGGCTCTGTCGGGCCCTGTCGGGCCCTGTCGGGCTCTGTCGGGCTCTGTCGGGCCCTGTCGGGCTCTGTCGGGCTCTGTCGGGCTCTGTCGGGCTCTACTGGGCCCTGTCGGGCTGTGTCGGGCTCTGTCAGGCCCTGTCGGGCTCTGTCGGGCTCTGTCGGGCCCTGTCGGGCTCTGTCGGGCTCTACTGGGCCCTGTCGGGCCCTGTCGGGCCGTGTCGGGCCCTGTCGGGCTCTGTCGGGCTCTGTCGGGCTCTGTCGGGCTCTACTGGGCTCTACTGGGCTCTGTCGGGCTCTACTGGGCTCTGTCGGGCTCTGTCGGGCTCTGTCGGGCTCTGTCAGGCCCTGTCGGGCTCTGTCGGGCTCTGTCGTGCCCTGTCGGGCTTTGTCGGGCTCTGTCGGGCTCTGTCGGGCTCTGTCGGGCCCTGTCGGGCCCTGTCGCGCTCTGTCGGGCTCTGTCGGGCCCTGTCGGGCTCTGTCGGGCTCTGTCGGGCTCTATCGGGCTCTACTGGGCCTTGTCGGGCTCTGTCGGGCTCTGTCGGGCCCTGTCGGGCCCTGTCGGGCTCTGTCGGGCTCTGTCGGGCTCTGTCGGGCTCTACTGGGCCCTGTCGGGCTCTGTCGGGCTCTGTCGGGCCCTGTCGGGCCCTGTCGGGCTCTGTCAGGCTCTGTCGGGCTCTGTCGGGCTCTACTGGGCCCTGTCGGGCCCTGTCGGGCCCTGTCGGGCCCTGTCGGGCTCTACTGGGCTCTACTGGGCTCTGTCGGGCACTTTCGGGCTCTACTGGGCCCTGTCGGGCCCTGTCGGGCCCTGTCGGGCTCTGTCGGGCTCTGTCGGGCCCTGTCGGGCTCTGTCGGGCTCTGTCGGGCTCTGTCGGGCTCTACTGGGCTCTACTGGGCTCTGTCGGGCTCTGTCGGGCTCTACTGGGCCCTGTCGGGCCCTGTCGGGCCCTGTCGGGCTCTGTCGGGCTCTGTCGGGCTCTACTGGGCCCTGTCGGGCTCTGTCGGGCCCTGTCGGGCTCTGTCGGGTTCTGTCGGGCCCTGTCGGGCCCTGTCGGGCTCTGTCGGGCTCTGTCAGGCCCTGTCGGGCTCTGTCAGGCTCTGTCGGGCCCTGTCGGGCTCTGTCGGGCTCTACTGGGCCCTGTCGGGCCCTGTCGGGCTCTGTCGGGCTCTGTCGGGCTCTCTCGGGCTCTACTGGGCCCTGTCGGGCCCTGTCGGGCTCTGTCGGGCTCTGTCGGACTCTGTCGGGCTCTGTCGGGCTCTACTGGGCCCTGTCGGGCTCTGTCGGGCTCTGTTGGGCCCTGTCGGGCTCTGTCGGGCTCTGTCGGGCCCTGTCGGGCTCTGTCGGGCTCTAATGGGCCCTGTCGGGCCCTGTCGGGCCCTGTCGGGCTCTGTCGGGCTCTGTCGGGCTCTGTCGGGCTCTTCTGGGCTCTACTGGGCTCTGTCGGGCTCTACTGGGCCCTGTCGGGCCCTGTCGGGCTCTGTCGGGCTCTGTCGGGCCCTGTCGGGCTCTGTCGGGCTCTGTCGTGCCCTGTCGGGCTCTGTCGGGCTCTGTCGGGCCCTGTCGGGCTCTATCGGGCCCTGTCGGGCTCTGTCGGGCCCTGTCGGGCCCTGTTGGGCCCTGTCGGGCTCTGTCGGGCTCTGTCGGGCCCTGTCGGGCTCTTTCGGGCTCTGTCGGGCTCTATCGGGCTCTACTGGGCCCTGTCGGGCCCTGTCGGGCTCTGTCGGGCCCTGTCGGGCCCTGTCGGGCTCTGTCAGGCTCTGTCGGGCTCTGTCGGGCTCTACTGGGCCCTGTCGGGCTCTGTCGGGCTCTGTCGGGCTCTACTGGGCCCTGTCGGGCTCTGTCGGGCTCTGTCGGGCCCTGTCGGGCTCTGTCGGGCCCTGTCGGGCCCTGTCGGGCCCTGTCGGGCTCTGTCGGGCTCTGTCGGGCCCTGTCGGGCTCTGTCGGGCTCTGTCGGGCTCTATTGGGCTCTACTGGGCCCTGTCGGGCCCTGTCGGGCCCTGTTTGGCTCTGTCGGGCCCTGTCGGGCCCTGTCGGGCTCTGTCGGGCCCTGTCGGGCTCTGTCGGGCTCTACTGGGCCCTGTCGGGCTCTGTCGGGCTCTGTCGGGCCCTGTCGGGCCCTGTCGGGCTCTGTCGGGCTCTGTCGGGCTCTGTCGGGCTCTACTGGGCTCTGTCGGGCTCTGTCGGGCTCTGCCGGGCTCTACTGGGCCCTGTCGGGCTCTGTCGGGCTCTGTGGGGCCCTGTCGGGCTCTGTCGGGCTCTGTCGGGCTCTGTCGGGCCCTGTCGGGCTCTGTCGGGCCCTGTCGGGCCCTGTCGGGCTCTGTCGGGCTCTGTCGGGCCCTGTCGGGCTCTGTCGGGCTCTGTCGGGCTCTGTCGGGCTCTACTGGGCCCTGTCGGGCTGTGTCGGGCTCTGTCAGGCCCTGTCGGGCTCTGTCGGGCTCTGTCGGGCCCTGTCGGGCTCTGTCGGGCTCTACTGGGCCCTGTCGGGCCCTGTCGGGCCGTGTCGGGCCCTGTCGGGCTCTGTCGGCTCTGTCGGGCTCTGTCGGGCTCTACTGGGCTCTACTGGGCTCTGTCGGGCTCTACTGGGCTCTGTCGGGCTCTGTCGGGCTCTGTCGGGCTCTGTCAGGCCCTGTCGGGCTCTGTCGGGCTCTGTCGTGCCCTGTCGGGCTTTGTCGGGCTCTGTCGGGCTCTGTCGGGCTCTGTCGGGCCCTGTCGGGCCCTGTCGCGCTCTGTCGGGCTCTGTCGGGCCCTGTCGGGCTCTGTCGGGCTCTGTCGGGCTCTATCGGGCTCTACTGGGCCTTGTCGGGCTCTGTCGGGCTCTGTCGGGCCCTGTCGGGCCCTGTCGGGCTCTGTCGGGCTCTGTCGGGCTCTGTCGGGCTCTACTGGGCCCTGTCGGGCTCTGTCGGGCTCTGTCGGGCCCTGTCGGGCCCTGTCGGGCTCTGTCAGGCTCTGTCGGGCTCTGTCGGGCTCTACTGGGCCCTGTCGGGCCCTGTCGGGCCCTGTCGGGCCCTGTCGGGCTCTACTGGGCTCTACTGGGCTCTGTCGGGCACTTTCGGGCTCTACTGGGCCCTGTCGGGCCCTGTCGGGCCCTGTCGGGCTCTGTCGGGCTCTGTCGGGCCCTGTCGGGCTCTGTCGGGCTCTGTCGGGCTCTGTCGGGCTCTACTGGGCTCTACTGGGCTCTGTCGGGCTCTGTCGGGCTCTACTG